>NC_059286.1:9681139-9683639 GCF_017591435.1 Portunus trituberculatus
GAAGAGGATAGTTGGGCGAGAGAGAGAGAGAGAGAAAGGGGAGTGTTGGGAGAGAGGAGCGAGGGAGAAGAGAAGAGAGCGATGGGGGCAGAGGGAGCTGGGGAAGAGGTGAGCGAGGGGAAGAAGAGAGAGATGGAGGGAGGAAGAGGGGAAAGGGAGATAGGGAGAAAGAGGGGAAGAGTGAGCATGACGGCCTTCAGAGCGGAGCGAGAGAGAGAGAGAGAGAGAGAGAGAGAGAGAGAGAGAGAGAGAGAGAGAGAGAGAGAGAGAGAGAGAGGGGAGTGCTTGGGGGAGAGGAGGGACAGAGGGAGGAAGAGGGAAAGGGGAAGCATGAAGGGGAAAAAAGGGGAAATAATTGTCTGTACCAGCTGTTAAAGATTCATTTTGGTATTTAAACTTTTATATTTTTCCCCTTTTGATTCTTTTTCTTTAATTTCTTTCTCCTGTTTTTTGTTTCTTGAGATTTATATTTTTGAAAGTTTTTTTTATGTGTAGATTAAATAGAGAAAAGTTTGTGTTATATTTTTCATTTTCTATTTATATATTTCTTCATTACTTTATCTTTTTATTATTATTTTTTATTCATTTATCTATTTTATATATTTCTTCATTCATTAATCTATCTTCGTACGATTTTTCATTGATCTTTTCTTTTACGTAACTCTTTCTACCACAACATCTATTTTATTACTTTTTTCATTAATCTTCTTACTTTATTTATCTCTCTTACTTTATCTTCTTACTTTATTTACCTTACTTTTTTAAAACACTTTTTTTACATAACTTTTTCTATCTCAAGTTTTTTTTCCATCAGTTTTCCTCATTCATAATTTTGTACATGTGATTAATTGTGGTTTTTCTGTGTTTCCAGGTAAGAGTTGAAGTCTGTTTCCTCCTCCGCCACCCTGCCACGCCTCCATCACGCGGTACTGTGGTGTCACGTATTTTTTTTCTTCTTCTTCTTCTTCTTCTTCTTCTTCTTCGTCTTCTTGTTCATCTTCTTCGCCTTCTTTATTTCTTTTCCTTTTTTTCTTTTTTTTTCTTCTTCGCTTTCTTTATTTTCTTTTCCTTCTTTTTTTCTCTTTTCTTTTTTCTTTTTCTTCTTTTTCTTTTTCTTTTTTTCTTCATCATCTTCTTGTTCTTGTTCTTGTTCTTGTTCTTCTTTTGTTGTTGTTGTTGTTGTTGTTGTTGTTGTTGTTGTTGTGTGTGTGTGTGTGTGTGTGTGTGTGTGTGTGTGTGTGTGTGTGTGTGTGTGTGTGTGTTTTGTGACTTGACCGTCCACAAAAAGGTCAGAAGGTCAGTCAGTCTCAGGGTTCATATAATTATTATCTCCTGGGTGTGGTCAGACCTTGATATTCTTCCCTCTCCCTCTCCCCTCTCCCCTCTCCCTTTTCTTTACTCTGTCATTCCCTCGCCCTCCTACTGCCATCTCCTTCACCTGATTTCTCTCTCTCTCTCTCTCTCTCTCTCTCTCTCTCTCTCTCTCTCTCTCTCTCTCTCTCTCTCTCTCTCTCTCTCTCTCTCTCTCTCTCTCTCAGTCGCCTCTTCCCTTCTTCCTTTCATCTTTATTTTTTTCTTGTATTTTTTTTACTTCCTATTCACTCCATCACACCACCACCACTACCACCACCACCACCACCACCACCACCACCACCACCACCACCACCACCACCACCACCACCACCACCACCATTTCCTCCCCTTATCCTTCACCATTTCCCCTCACTTCCTCCTTTTCTCACCACCCATTTGCCCTTTTTTCCAGCCTTCCCCTCTCTCCCCTCACAGTGCTTCCTTCTTATCCCCTCACACCTCACCCAGTCAAAATAGTTCACTGCTTCCCTATTTTACCTATGAATATCGCCCTTACTGACCTACATGTGTTTCTTGGCGTGTTCTTCCCCCACTAACGGTATGGTAATGAAGGGTGTGCGTCGCGGGGTCTGCCAGAAGGGCGTGAATCCCTAAAGAGTTAGTGGTGTGGGCGGTCTTAGTTGCACTGCTCGTTTCTGCTCTTCGATTTTTCTTTATAGTTTATTTGGGGATCAATTTGTGGTGCGGGTTTTGAAAGTGTGATTTGCCGCCACTGACGCCACGCTCCAGGGCTGCTGTTGTGGTGGTTAAGGCTGCTATTACTACTACTACTACTACTGCTACTGCTACTACTACTGCTACTGCTACTGCTACTGCTACTACTACTACTACTACTACTACTACTACTACTACTACTACTACTACTACTACTGTCTCAACAACAACAAAACTATCACTATCACCACCAATACACAACCTTCTTATAAACATCCAAAAGCTTCTCATCCTCTTTATCCTCATCTCATCCTCTTCTTCCTCCACCTCACCTCCCGTCACCTCACCTCCCCTCACATCCACCATCCAATCACTACACACTCGTAACACTGCAACGCTCCACCACCCACCGATGTTGTTATTAATTCATTGCAGTTCGCCTTAAAAAAACTTATTATTGATGGAGAAGAAA
>NC_059286.1:9693639-9696139 GCF_017591435.1 Portunus trituberculatus
TGAAAGAGGAGGAGGAGGAGGAGGAGGAGGAGGAGGAGGAGCTGTAACAGGAGGAAGATTATGCCTTGCGAATTTCCTTAATGTGATATTTATGGAGAGAGAGAGAGAGAGAGAGAGAGAGAGAGAGAGAGAGAGAGAGAGAGAGAGAGAGAGAGGCACTAAGAAACGTAGCAATCATCTCTTCATAACATAATTTTACATCACTAGCGAGGAGGAGGAGGAGGAGGAGGAGGAGGAATATGAAGGATGAAGAGAAAAAGTAAGTAAAGAAAAGACAGAATAAGATTAGAGAGAGAGAGAGAGAGAGAGAGAGAGAGAGAGAGAGAGAGAGTTCATCCAAGTTCCATAAGTTGCAGAGAGATGCCATTTGCTCTCAGTGGGACGCCAATTTTTACTTATTTCACACTAGGCCTCTTCACATTATAGGCTTTCTCTCCCTGGCTACATTATAGGCTCCCTAGGGTGTCCTGCTGAGTCCTTACCACCTTTCCTAGGGCCAGCCTGTCTCTCATCGCCTTGCTCCTGCCGGTGTCCTGTGGCGCGCTACAGAAACACAGAGGAATATTGAAAGCTGTGGAGACGAGATAGTGGAACGGTGTAGTGTGGAGTAGAGAGAGAGAGAGAGAGAGAGAGAGAGAGAGAGAGAGAGAGAGAGAGAGTGTTGGTGGCAGGCAGAGGGGACAAAACAGTAAGACGCTGCTGCCATAAAGGTAACCTAACCGCGTTCCATTTTCTGTGTCCAGGTCGCGTCTGCCATAGTTTAGGTAAAGCCTTTATTGGCACGCCACCTGCTGCTGCTGCTGCTGCTGCTGCTGCTGTGTATTTATTTTTGTGTATATTTTGTCCTTCACTTGGGAAGAGCAACACTTTATGGCTTGGGAACGTTTGGGGGAATATTGTCTCGTGTGTGTGTCAGTGTGTGTAATTAAATAGATGGAATAGATGCCGGTTATGTTAAGGTGTTTAGTACTATTACTATCGTTATTGTCGTTATTGTTTGGTGTGGATGTGTGTTCCTCCCTTTGGGCTCCCTTCACATGTCCGGTTTTCTTTTGTCTTCTTTCAGATTGAATAGATGCCGCTTATGTTAAATACTATCGTTATTGTCGTTATTGTTTCGTCCCTTGATGTCACCGTGCATTTTTTTTTCTTTTGTCTTCTTTCTTCATTCTTGTCCTGTCTTCTTTTCTAATTTTTTTCGTTTTCATTTTCTTTCCCACTTTTGTCTTCGGGTCACTTCTCTTCTCTTCTCCTTTCACCTGAACCTTTATGTTTGGCATCGTCTGCTATTCCCTTTTGTTCTGTCGTGTTCCTCCTTTGCCTCGTCCTTGCAAAATCATTCCTGCTTTTAGGTTGGCATGTTAGGTTTATGGCTCGTAATCTCAAACAATTCAGCGCTTCACCACCAATATTTCGAAAGGCTTTTTTTTTTTTTTCAATGTACACGATTTTTAAGGTGTTTTTTACGGTTGCAGAGACAGAATGACAAGATTTCTACACTATTAACTTAGAAACACTCTTGATAACCTCACTATTCTTTATAGTCATCTTTATGGCTCAGGAAAACAGTCATGGTGAGATAGAAGAGCGATTTTAAGATGGTTTTACTATTTTAGAGGCAGAGTGACAAGGTTTATAAGCTATTAACGGCAGAAACACATGAAAACCCCTTTAATCACCTCTGTGGCCTTGGAAAATAGTCTTGGTGAGAGAGAGAGCGATTTTCAAGGTGTTTTTACTGTACTAGCGACAGAGTGACAAGATTTCTACATTATTAACTGGAGAAACACACTTAAAAACCCCTTTAATCACCTCTGTGGCCTTGGAAAATAGTCGTGGGGAGAGAGAAGAGAGACTTTTAAGGTGTTTTTACTGTTCTAGAGAGAGAGTGACAAGATTTATACATTATTAACTGGAGAAACACACTTAAAAAACACTTTAATCACCTCTGTGGCCTTGGAAAATCTGATGAGAGATAAGAGCAATTTTTAAGGTGTTTTTACGGTTCTAGAGGCAGAGTGACAAGATTTCTACATTATTAACTAGAGAAACACGCTTAAAAACCCCTTTAATCACCTCTGTGGCCTTGGAAAACAGTCGTGGGGAGAGAGCAAAGCGTTTCTGAATACAGGCCAAATGTACTGTGTGATTGGTGGGCGCTCGCTGTCCTACGCCTCACACTGGTTACCTTGACCTTTAATTCGCTGGTGATTGGCTGCCTCTACTCAGGGGATCATAACCTTCCTGCCTGATTGGTCCTCTGTTTGCCATGAGGTCACCTGTTCCCCTGAGCCTTACTGTGACTTCTCTCTTATTCGCTTTTCATATTTTTGTCCCATTTTTTATTTTATTTTATTTTTTTTTATTTTTATTTATTTATTTTTTTTTATACCAGTTGACATTTGCCACTAATTTGGTTAGGCCGTGTTATGATTCCGCCTTAAATGTCACAATTCCGGGTACATTTCTTTGTTTTGTTTATTAGTATTTGTATTTATTG
>NC_059286.1:9698639-9708639 GCF_017591435.1 Portunus trituberculatus
CTCTCTCTCTCTCTCTCTCTCTCTCTCTCTCTCTCTCTCTCTCTCTCTCTCCTTCCTCACTCTCTTCTCTTCTCTCTCTCCTCTCCTCCTCCTCCTCCTCCTCCTCCTCCTCCTCCTCCTCCTCCTCCTCCTCCTCCTCCTCCTCCTCCTCCTCCTCCTCCTCCTCCTCCTCCTCCTCCTCCTCCCCTTCTCCTCTCTCCCCATCCTCCTTCCCCCCAAAACCTCCTCCTCCTCCTCCTCCTCAATTATAAACTACAACGAGGAAAAGAATCAATAACAACTTGAATATATTGTTTGCTCACATTTAGCACAAGAGAAAGTAGCGGAAAGAAGAATCAGTAGCGTAAATAAAAGTAGCGTATTTGTTCCCCCCCCCCCCACCCTCCGTGATGCTGGGGTTGGTTCTGGATTCACTGGCTTTCAGTTGTAAGGAGATCCGTGCGCAGGAGGGATACGCTGCCTTTGCTGTTTTTTCTATGTAAATTTTGGTGGTGTAATATGTGTTTTTGAAATATGTGTTATGTTACTGTTGCTTAAAGGAGTGTTTGGGTGTGTGGGTGGGTAGAGAGGGAGTGTGAGGGAGAAGGAGAGGGAGAGGGAGAGAGAGAGAGTGGGAGAGTGGGAGAAGAAGGAGACGGGAGAGGGAGCCGGAGAAGGAGAGGGAGAGTGAGAGGGAGAGGGAGAAGGAGAAGGAGAAGGAGGAGAAGAGGAGAAGAGAAGGAGAGAAGGAGAAGGAGAAGGAGAGGAGAGGAGAAGGAGAGGAGAGAGAGAGAGAGAGAGAGAGAGAGAGAGAGAGAGAGAGAGAGATTATAGGATAGGCAAGATTGGAAGATGATGAGAATTGCATAAGCTTCATTTTTAATCCTTATTTATTTGTGTTTAATAATCTTTCCCTTTCTATTCAAATATTTTTCTCTTCATCCATGTCTCTTGTGTGTTTATTCCCTTCTCTTCCATCTCTCTCCTTTCTTTATTTCCTCACTTCTATTCTGTACGTAATATTTATGTCTTGTATCCTCTTTCCTTCCTATTATCTTTCAAAACACCTCAATTTAATCTATCTTTTATTTATATCTATTTATTCCCTCTTTCCCTCCCTTCCTTTTTTCCACCATGCCTCCTTCCTCCTTCCTTTTTATTCAATCATTCACTCCCCCATCCTTCCTTCCTCTCTCCTTCCGTTCTGTTTTTTTTTTTTTTTCCCTCCTCTCCCTTCCTCACTCCCTGTTTCCTGTTGTTCCTCTATTTGTTTGCTCTCCTCCCTGCAGATTATAAAAGATAAGGATAGAGAGCAATGGCTTCTCTTATCTGGACTTAACAAGCGTCGTTTCTCTTCCTCTTACTTGCTTGAATTCCCCTCATTGTTAGAGAAAAGAAGGGGGAGGGACAAGAGGAAGATAAATCACAGTGCAAAGAATAGACATGAGAAGTGATAACAGGGAAGAAGTGAAGAGAAAGTGAATAGGGGTAAGAAATGATGAGAAAGAATGAATAAGGAGAAAAATGAAGATAAGTAAGAGGTTTAAAAGGAAGATAAAGACGAGAAAGGAAAGGAAGGAAGGAAAAATGAAAGAAAATTTGAGGAAGATGGAAAGAGTCACTGGAAAGAAATGATGAAAAAAGAAAGAATAAGGAGAAAAATGAAGATAAGTAAGAGGTTTAAAAGGAAGATAAAGACGAGAAAGGAAAGGAAGGAGGAAAAAAATAGAAGAAAATGAGATAAAGGAGGGAAAAAGTCACTGATAAAGATTAAGAGAAAACGATAAGTGAGGAATGATAAGGAAAAGGACAAAGATAAGGAATGAAAGAAGGAAATAAGAAAATAAACCCAAATTAAGATGGGAAAGTGACCGTGAAATGAATGAAAGTGGGAAAGAAAATGCAAATAGCGACAAAAAAATAATAAAAGCAGGAAAATGAAAGATTAAGAGGAAGAAAAAACTCTCTCTCTCTCTCTCTCTCTCTCTCTCTCTCTCTCTCTCTCTCTCTCTCTCTCTCTCTCTCTCTCTCTTTGATTGGACGATTGTGAAGCGAGACAAAGAATGGAAAGTTGGCCGCTGGTGGAGAGAGAGAGAGAGAGAGAGAGAGAGAGAGAGAGAGAGAGAGAGAGAGAGAGAGAGTAAAGTTGCATGAGTTATTTCCTTCTAATTCTTCATTTTTCTATCGTTTATTTACATTTTCTTCTTAATTCCCGTGTTTGCATCCACATTAAAACCAAACCAAGGGGAAATATTAAGTTTTTTTTTCCCCTTTCTTTGTCTACTGTTTCTTTTTTGTTTTCCTTTTTGTCTATATTTTTTTTCAGTTTTCTCTCTACTGTTCGTCTTGTTCTACTCCTCCTCTTTCTCTACTCTTGTTTTGTTGTCTTTCTTCATTTTCTCTATTCTTCATTTTTCTACTCTTGTCCACCGTTCCTTTTAATCTATTTTTTTTATCTACTCTTCCTTGTTTACTCTTCCTCTCTCTTCTTTTTTCTACTTTTCCCTTTTTCTGTCTGCCTTTTTCTCTCTTCATTTCATCTACTGTTCATTTTTCTACTTTTTTTTCTCTACTGTTCCATATTATCTACTTTTTTTTATCTTCTCTTTCGTGTGTACTCTTTTTTTTCCCCTACTTTTCTATCCTTCTTCTATTTTTATGCTTTCTATCTACTATTTTTCATCTACTCTTCCTTATCTACTTTCATTTCCCTACTTTTCCTTTCCTCTGTCTACTTTTTCTCTCCCTGTGTGTGTTGGGGGGGGTGGTGGACGCGTTGTTCTCTCCGCCACTAGTCCTGACGTGCAGTAGACGTGACTGGACGTGTTATGGACGTGCGCCGCAAAACAAGGATACTTTATGTCCTTGTTTTTGTCAGTGTTGCTCAGTATGGCTATTTGTGGCAAGACGTGACTGTCTGTGCCTGTGTGTGTGTGTGTGTGTGTGTGTGTGTGTGTGTGTGTGTGTGTGTGTGTGTGTGTATCGTAATTATGGTCATGTGCACAAGTGAATTATTACACAAGCTGGAGAAACTAGTGTGATTTATACCAATTTTTCTTCTTCCTCCTCCTCCTCCTCCTCCTCCTCCTCCTCCTCCTCCTCCTCCTCCTCCTCCTCCTCCTAATCAACGTCATTATCTTCATCGTCCTTCTTTTTCTTTATATATACCTCCTCTCTCCTTCTCCTCCTCCCTCCTCCTCGTCTTCATCATCATCATCATCATCTTTATACTCACCATCATCATTACTCATTTTTAAAGCCGTTTGTCTCTTTAAGATCTTTGTGGGATCTTTAAGAGAGAGAGAGAGAGAGAGAGAGAGAGAGAGAGAGAGAGAGAGAGAGAAAATCAAGTTCAGTCGTGCGTTTGTGTTCTCTCTCTCTCTCTCTCTCTCTCTCTCTCTCTCTCTCTCTCTCTCTCTCTCTCTCTCTCTCTCTCCTGTCAGGATTTAGAAAGAACTGCCTTTTTTCATTTCTCTCCTCTGCATCGAACTTTGACACGTCCAATACAGAAACGATGTCACTCTTTCGTCAAGCTGCCACCTCCTGTGTGTGTGTGTGTGTGTGTGTGTGTGTGTGTGTGTGTGTGTGTGTGTGTGTGTGTGTGTGTAATTCACTGTTATATCTGCTGCAGTCTCTGACGAGACAGCCAGACGTTACCCTACGGAGCGAGCTCAGAGCTCATTATTTCCGATCTTCGGATAGGCCTGAGACCAGGCACACACCACACACCGGGACAACAAGGTCACAACTCCTCGATTTACATCCCGTACCTACTCACTGCTAGGTGAACAGGGCTACACGTGAGGAGACACACCCAAATATCTCCACCCGGCCGGGGAATCAAACCCCGGTCCTCTGGCTTGTGAAGCCAGCGCTCTAACCACTGAGCTACCGAGCCATGTGTGTGTGTGTGTGTGTGTGTGTGTGTGTGTGTGTGTGTGTGTGTGTGTGTGTGTGTGTGTGTGTGTGTGTGTGTGTGTGTGTGTGTGTGTGTGTGTGTGTGTGTGTGTGTGTGTGTGTGTGTGTGTGTGTGTGTGTGTGTGTGTGTGTGTGTGTGAATTCCCAGGCTTCTCTCCCATCTCTTAATTAAAAATGTACATTAACTCTACAGAAATTATAGTATTGCCCAGTGGTATATTCTAGGTAAGTGTAATGTAATGGCCTCGCACATTTGCATACACTCGTTGTATTTAATGATTTCTTGCCGGAGGATGCATAAACACAACACAAGACTTTACTTTCGCTCGTTATTCACTTGAGCTTTTAACTTATGCATCTTTATTTACCTCGCACCGCCTTGACTTACACACAAGACTCGCCACACATGCTCGGGTTACTCACAGAGGCGCTGGCGTGGTGTGGACAGTGTTGACTCTTTGACTGCCAAGGACACGCTGTTCACTGAGTAGCCTTGAACACTGTACAGAGACAAACTGAGGTAACAGACGCCAGGTTGATTGCAAACTCTACCAAACTCTGGAACTCCTTACCTGCTTTTGTATTTCTAACTTCCTGTGACTTGACCATGTAAAAGGAAGGTTTTAAAACATTTTGAGAGGGCTAACTCTCGGACCTGCAAGGGGACTGACAACTAAGTGGGTATTTTTTTTTTTATTTTCATGTTGCCCTTGGCCAGTTTTCTTCCTCTTTCTTAAAACAAAAAATACATTATTTTTTTAGCTCGCTGTCAGTTATGTCTTGTGATTGGCTGATTGATAATTGTTTTGTATGTAAGAAGGTTCCGGCAACTAAAATACGACGAAAAGTAGCTAAAATGCCCACTGAAGGTACAAGTTCCAAAATGTTTAGAATTTTCCTCGCGTTAACATTAAATTCGTATTGTCTCTTTTGTATTTAGTCCGTAATCTTTTGCGAAAGTTTTTTTTTTTAATTTACATGACTAAAATTTTCTATTGATTGTTATTTTTTCTTTCCGTCCTTCATATACTGTAGCCTGAAGATGGTAGAAGTGGTGCCGAACAGTAGCCAATAAAGATGTATACATTAACGCTTGTCCTGATCTTCATTTGAATATGCAGAATTATAAGGAAGTGTGTTTTAAAACCTCCCCATTGAAGGACTTTAATCTACAGGCAATAGAAACACACAGTCAGGTAGAGAGTTCCAAAGTTTGCTCCCCGTTGATGGACTTTAATCTACAGGCAATAGGAAACACACAGTCAGGTAGAGAGCTCCACAGTTTACTCGAACCTGCAACACGTTACTTTCCATTCACAGCGTTGAAAGTGTTACATCAACGAACTATTGAGACACCGCGGCCGGCCACCAAAGAAGTACTCTCCAAACTAACTAGAAACTTGAGTTGGGAGTTCTTGGGTTACTGTTTGGCGTGGGTTAGTAAGGCTGGGAGTTGGTTAGTTAGAGTTTGGGGCTGTTTGGTTCCTATACTTCATCCTTTAAGGCATGTTGAGTTTCCTTGTTTGCTTAGGCTGAGGGACGAAAGGGCCTATACACACACACACACACACACACACACACACACACACACACACACACACACACACACACACACACACACACACACACACACACACACACACACACACACACACATTCATCCATCCATTGGCTATATAAGGCGCTATTGTAATGATTAATATCCATAAAATTAGTCGTATTTTTCGCAATGGTTTGAAGACAATGGATATGCGACACAGTAGGCAAAGAAAGTGACACGAGCGGGATTTTGCTTCAGGAAAAGAAAAAAAATGTGTAAAAGAGAGAGAAATATCACGCAATTGAATAAAGGTGAACAGGTGAAGGACAAAAGGAGGAGGAGGAGGAGAGGGACGAGGAGGAGGAGGAAGGAGGAAGGATGGAGTAGGGTGTTCGGAGTATGGAGTAGGAAGGAGGAGGAGGTGGATAGTGGGGAAGAGGAGGAGGAGGGAAGCACTGAGGGACGATTCTGTGATATATAACTGCCACGTTGACAGTGAAAAATGTATCAGCAACAGCCAAAAATATATATATAAAAAAGTCACGAGGAATACTTTGAAACAAGGAAGAAATATAGGACAGTGGAAGAGTCTACTCGTGTAATGGACGTCTGAATCATGTTACTGTGTTTCCTTCCACTGGAGATTCTCTTTTATATTGACTGTTTTATGACTTCCTGATTTCTCTCTCTCTCTCTCTCTCTCTCTCTCTCTCTCTCTCTCTCTCTCTCTCTCTCTCTCTCTCTCTCTCTCTCTCTTCTCTCTTCTCTCGTTTCCAGTTCACAATTATTTTCCTTACCAATATCATTTTTTTCTTCTGGAGTGTCTGTTTGCTCTTTTTTTATTCCTTCCTCACCGATGTTTTCTTCCCCCGTCACTCCTCCGTGTTGACTTTCTTCATTCCTCTTCATTTCTTGGCTCTTTTCTTTGCGCACTACCATTTCATGTTCGTGAAGTGTGTGCTTACCTTTTTACCACTTCCTCACTGTTATTTTCCTCACTCGTCAAAAGTTTTCGATTATTTTGTGTAGCCGTCGCCAGTTATTGTTCCCGGAGTGAGTGTTTACGTTGCCACAAAGTAAGCAAAGGAGACGTCCGCCCCCTGAGTCCGTCTTTCATTGCTGTCACTCATCCCGAGGCGAGACAGGACAACCCTAACCTGATATGACACTGTATAGCTAAACCGGAACCTTCTCAACCTCACAGCAACTTTACACCTACAGGAGAAGGATTTTTTTTACCTGAATGGAGCAGTGCACCTATACAGCGAAGATTGACTCGATAGAAGAAGCCTAACTTTAATGGAAAGACTAAATGTATCATAAAAACCAAACTCCAGAATTTTCTCAGTCTTATACTCGTAACACAAGAATGTCGACAGTTGGACCAATACTGCCCACCCGAATGGAGCAATACTCCTTTACAGCGGAGATTGATGTGACAAAAGGACCTTAACTTCAAGAGATGGAGCAAATTTATCATAGAACTTTTTCAGCCTCACACCAACACAAATATTTCGACAGTTTGACCAATATTATTCACTTGAGCGGAGCAGTACAATGATATATCGTAGATTGATGCGACAAAAGGACCTTAACTTCAATGGATGGAGTAAATGGACCTTCGTGACACCTTTTGAGGGCTATGATGGATGTGGCGGGTCCGGGGCGGTCTAGTGGGGAGTGGAGAGGGAGGGGCAGAGTGGAGCCTGGGCAGTAGATGGATGGATGCGTCACAGGTAGGCATGATCGTCCGTCTTCCACCCTTTACTGTGTTCGATTGTCGTGCTGGGGCTGGAAAAAGTGCCACCGTCTCTCTCTCTCTCTCTCTCTCTCTCTCTCTCTCTCTCTCTCTCTCTCTCTCTCTCTCTCTCTCTCTCTCTCTCTCAACGACAGCAAAATGTTCCAATGTCTGAGAGAATCTTTACTTGATAGAAATATTCCTCTCTTTCTACAGTGAAAGCAATATACTTGATATGAGAAGCTTCAAACTGTCCCCCTCTTTCCCTCCCTCCACTCGCCTCCCTCCCTTCCCTCACCTCCATCACCTCCCTCCTTTCTCTCCCTCCCCTCACCTCCTTCCCTTCTCTCCCCTCCTTCACCTCCCCTCCCTCCCTTCCCTCACCTCATTCCCCTTACAATGAATGCGAGTGAAAGTGAATGCGAGTGAAAAGGATGATATGTTGTCGGTGGGAAACGCGTCTAGATTAATTCATTCAGATGCAAGTAATATATATTTGTTGAGTAATGGGTGACACGTTGGGTTTAGTGCTGTGTAAATACGCCGGGCTAATTAGTTTGCGTGCCAATAAATCATATCATATACCCTGCCAGAGAGAGAGAGAGAGAGAGAGAGGGAGAGAGAGAGAGAGGGGGGGGGGAGACAATTATATCCCTCATTTTTTATTCATTTCTTTGATATTAAGCATACGTTTTACCACATCTACCTTTCCAACTCGCCGTTAAATCAGTTTCCCAGCGGCGACACTTGATTGGCCCCTGTTGACGCTTTGCCGTACTCTGATTGGCCAGTTAGTGATGTGCTGGAGAAAAACGACGATTCCTATTGGCTGTTTGTCCGCCATCAGGGGGAGGGAAGGGGAAAGGCGAGAGGTTAAAATTTATGTTTGTTTTCTACCATTATTTGTGTGTGTATAGTGATGGTGGTGGTGTTAGTACGAGAGAGAGAGAGAGAGAGAGAGAGAGTTTAAAGCCAGAGGAAATCTGGATGGAGAAAGAGAAGGAATGTAAGGAGATAGTGACGAGAGGAAGTTGTAGTGAGGGAATTGAGCAAGGGAAGAGGCGGTAAAGGAGGAAAAAACGAGGTAAGATGCAGGAAGAAAACGGACTTGGAAAAGAAAAAGGATAGGAAACGAAGGAAGTCAGAGAGAGAGAGAGAGAGAGAGAGAGAGAGAGAGGCAACCAAATAAACTGCAAACTCCATACTGACTAAAATCTGTCACATTATTCATTACAAAAAAGGGAAGCTTAATCTCTCTCTCTCTCTCTCTCTCTCTCTCTCTCTCTCTCTCTCTCTCTCTCTCTCTCTCTCTCTCTCTCTCTATTCTTATCCGCTCCTCTCGCCTTATCTCCCCGTGACAGGCTGAAAGCTGAGCAAAAAAGGATTTATTCCATATTATCACCAGCTTTATGCTCCGAAAAACTTGGGCGCGAGTCTACGATGGGAACGGAAATACATTATCACTGCTAGATGTTTGTTCATTCATGTCATCACTCCATAACATGAAAAAAGGGAAAGTAAAACGCAGGTGATCTGTGAGTAGTGATGGTGGTTGTGGGTGACCGTAGAGGAATTGGATTAGTAGTGGTCATTGTGGTGGTGGTGGTGGTGGTTGTGGTGGTAGTGGTGGTGGTAGTTTTGATACTGTTTTTGCTGTTGTATTAGTGGTGGTAGTAGTAGTTGTTGTTGTAGTTGTAGTAATAGTGGTTGTAGTAGTAGTAATTGTAGTAGTAGTAACAGTAGTAGTAGTAGTAGTAGTAGTAGTAGTAGTAGTAGTAGTAGCAGCATCAGCAACAATGACAGCAGGAAAACATTATTGCATTATTATTATTATCATTACTATTATTATTATTATTAGTAGTAGTAGTAGTAGTAGTAGTAGTAGTAGTAGTAGTAGTAGTCGCAGCAGTAGCAGTATTTATTGTTACTGTTATTAATGTTGTAGTAATGTAATCTGTAGCGACGGTCAGGGTCGGGAGGGCGGCATGAAAAAACAGTGCAATGAATGGTGACATAAGAAATCAAGTAGTGGAAGGGAAGGCGACTCTACGTGACCTGGTTAGTGTGGCCTCCCTCGCGCCCTGATTGGAGCCGCGCCTCGCCCAGTGCCGTCCGCCTATTGACTATCGCGGGTACCTTTTTTCCTCGAGTTTCTTTAATTGGAGACACCGATTTGATTTGGTGAGATAATTGTGGTTTTCGCCTTAATACGGATCTCTCTCTCTCTCTCTCTCTCTCTCTCTCTCTCTCTCTCTCTCTCTCTCTCTCTCTCTCTCTCTCTCTCTCTCTCTCTCTCTCTCTCTCTCTCTCTCTCTCTCTCTCTCTCTCTCTCTCTCTCGTGGATTGATGTCTCCTCAGGCTTTATTTGTGGTAAAATTCAATAATATATCACTTATATAAATAATATTCGTTAGAAACCTACCTGTCAAACACACACACACACACACACACACACACACACACACACACACACACACACACACACACACACACACACACACACACAGCATTGGGTACATATATTCACTTGATTGATATCCTAATCTTCTCTTTATATATTTGTGTTTGTTTCGTAAAGTTACATCACACGTAAATTCGCCTTGAAAACATGTGTGTGTGTGTGTGTGTGTGTGTGTGTGTGTGTGTGTGTGTGTGTGTGTGTGTGTGTGTGGACGCGGGGGTGGAGAAGAGTCGGTTACATTAATTTCAACTTTGTCAGAAAAAAAATGGAGTTATGGGGGATTTAATTACGGACTTAGGGGTTTGGGAAGAAGGAGGAGGAAGGAAGGAAGGAAGGAGGAGGAAGGAAGGAAGGAAGGAAGGAA
>NC_059286.1:9716139-9718639 GCF_017591435.1 Portunus trituberculatus
CCGCTGTGAGAGAAGATTGTTACGATAATGAATAAGAAGAGCAAAATCAATCGTTGGCTTTGTAAAATGTGTATGTCAGTTAGTACTCCGATATGTTTTGTTAAGATTTGCTGGCAACTCTTGTACTTTCTTGGGTAGGATAACTCAAAACTTTCATTTTCATCCATTGTGAGAGGAAATAAATCTGAAGATGGAGAAAATAAAACAAAGTCAGGAGGTGAGTTTGTAAGATGCGTAATCCTGGGCTTCCATCAACAGAGGAGTTCGTGGAGGTGATCAAGCAGACGACTCTGCACCAGAAAGTTCCTTTTGACTTCGACAGCGACTTTGTCAAGATGTATTTCGGCAAGGAGAGGAAGAGAGCCATAAACTACGCGGAGTTCAGCCAGTTTCTGCACGTAAGTCACCCACACGGGAAGGAAATCCGAGTAGGATGGAAGGGAGGGGAGCAAGGAAAATAAACGGCGGGAGCTTGTAATTGATGTATGGCGGAGGAGGAGGAGGAGGAGGAGGAGGGTAGACTGATAAATTGTTTAAGGCGCCACAACAATGAGGTCACGGGTTGTCGATGTTATTAATTCATCAATAAGTTAATGGTATGCACGAGGGAAGGAAGTAAAGGAACGAGAGGAAGTGTGGAGAAGTAGGTAGGAAGATAGAACGGAGGAGGTGAAATGGAGGGAAAAGGAGAATCAGTCAAGGAGGAAAAAAGCATCAAGATGGATGACTGCGACAAACTGTGACCTTGAAGGGGGAATGGAGTGGAAAGAGAGAAGAGAAAGGGGAAACAGAATAGAAAAAAAACGGAGGAAATTAAATCAGAGTAGCATACCACGTTCCATAACATAAGTAGAAGCACTCCTCTCGTCTTTTCACCAGTTCAATTCTTAGTAACACAACATGACAGTATTGTTTTATTGAGTTACAGTTTATTTGGTGCCTTCTCATCGTCTACGCTCCAGGAATGTGGCACTCTTGAAACTTTTATATTTAGTGTCTGTCAGATGAATTTATAATGATGCCCACTCTCATTTATGTAAGCTTCTCCATGTGCGCGTTCCTACTTTATAAGGTGTCTGATTGCTGCTCGTGATGGAGAGAACATGTAGCCGTGCAAGTATTGAAAACTGCACCAGAAATACCAGCTCAACCCTAAGTAAATACTTAATATTTGATTGTGCATTAAAAGAGATGGAATGATAATGTGGGAAAGCAAAATTGTACACACACACACACACACACACACACACACTGCTGTAGAAGATCTTGACTCATAATTCAGGCCACCAGCAACACACCAGCTGTCATTTGTTTGAGTTATGGCAACAACCCCGTAAATATTTCTCTTTGTTACCTTCTCACTGTTATTTCAAGAGTACGGGAAACATTTGTCACATCCATAAGAACCGTGAAGTTTTTTTTTTTTTTCAGTAATTAGCATGTGTCAGGATTAACTTATGCTTATCCT
Organism: Portunus trituberculatus; assembly: GCF_017591435.1. Lineage (NCBI taxonomy): Eukaryota > Metazoa > Arthropoda > Malacostraca > Decapoda > Portunidae > Portunus > Portunus trituberculatus. The sequence continues at coordinate 9,717,608 of NC_059286.1, forward strand.
CCACATTATTCAAACTTTGCCAGAATTACAATGAGCAACTTGTGAAGAGAAAGTTACACGCACACGACAGATTTATTTTTTATATCTCAAAGAATCAAATGTTAACCTCTTCAGTACCATCATACGTTTTCATATTTTTTTTTGCTTACTATTTAGTGATTTTATACAGCTTCAGAAACTTATGTAGGGGTTAGAATAGTGAAGACTGGCTATTCATCATGTGATTTCCATAGACCCTTCATAATGTTAAATAAAATTGTCTAATCACACCCAAAACTCAAGGTAAAAATGCGTCCCAGTACTGAAGATATATACAGCTTCAGAAACTTATGTGGGGATTAAAACAGTGAAGACTCTGGCCATTAATCTTCTGATCTCTATAGACCCTTCATAATGTAAATAAAATTGTCTGATCACACCCAAAAATTCAAGGTAAAAATGCGTCCCAGTACTGAAGAAGTTAAAAGGAAAAGCTTGCAATGAAAAGCATGAAAAACTAGTCACAGTTTAGCATACTTTGTTTGAATATTGTGACTAAAAAATTTGCCTTGTATCTTTCAGCCAGATTTCCGTAGTACCTTTGACAAATGGAAAATATTGGCACTTATTCACGAGGTCCTTGATGAGAGTATCCACTGCAGTTTGTGGATAGAGAAGTGTTGAATATTTGCACGTATTCAGGAAGTCCTTGATGCGATTATCCACTGCAGTTTGTGGGTAGAGAAGTGTTGAATATTTGCACTTATTCAGAAGGTCCTTGATGAGAGTATCTACTGCAGTTTGTGGATAGAGAGGCATTGAAGTCCTACCTTGATAAACTCTGACTGTGTGTTTTGCCAGGACTTCCACGAGGAGCACGCCGTCCAGGCCTTCAAGATGTTCGACAAGACAGGCTCAGGCTTCATCACTGCCATGGACTTTAAGGACATCATGCTCAATGTCAAGGCTCACCTCCTCACCAACCCCGTGCAGACCAACCTAGTGGCCGTGAGTGTTGCTCTGGTTGGGCTGGCTGATGATGATGATGATGCT
>NC_059286.1:9721139-9753639 GCF_017591435.1 Portunus trituberculatus
TGAGTGTCAGAGACTCAGCTTAGTTTTCCAGCCAATAGTCTTGTACTTTGAGATGAAGTGTGATGACATTAGTGGGTAGATGTTTTTGTTTTTATTATTGCAGTGTGATAACTTATAAACTCATCTGAAGAGAAAAGTTAATTGTTTGCCTCACTAACCATATCACCTGCTGTGGTTTTGAAGGGAGGCCTTTGTGATAACATTAGCTGTGTGCCTATGAATGTACTGATTTAATCTTCAACTTGTTTGATTGTTTTACCATTTTATTGACATACTGTAGGAAGAGCAGCCATTGCCACACACTCTTCTTTACAAAACATGAGTTTTTTCCTGCTACATTTTTGCCACCCCACACACACGACCCATCACTTGATATTGATTTGTAGAGCACATACTGCAGCACACTCATCCTCATATTTCCTGCTCTTGGTCACAAGACTACTGACTCAGTAAGGCCCTTTCTGCACCTCAGACTCTGTGTGTCAGCAGAGTGTAGCTTGTCTCAAAGAAATTCTTACATCTTTCATTATATCTGTCAGGAAGACATGAATCTTTGCAGATCATTTCATCACAGAATAGCAAGTACAACAACCTCAGTGTAGTCCTTACACTTTGATTCTTTCTCTCTCTGTGTCAGCAAAACCTAGTCTGTCTCCATCAACTTGTACTAATAATGACACCATTGCCTACCACCCGAGCTTGCTCAGGCTGCCCGATGGGTGAGTAGCGTCCGTGCCGTGGTCTGTGGTGTGTCTGAATGCCTCTCAGCACCTCCATCAGCCTCCCTGCTTGTGGGAACTGCTTGCTTCAAAGGCTTGTGTGGTCATTAATGATTTGGGGGACAATTAACTGCTTTGTCTTTTTAGCTCCATCCCTATTTGTGAATAGGGAGAACTCACTCACCCTCACACCTGTTAGTTTATGCTAGCTCATAGGAAGTACATCATACCATTCAATTGTTGTGCACATGTGTAGGTAGGCCTGTTATAACTCATAGGACACAACTGCACCTTATGTTTTATTTCAAGAATGTATACATTGGTACCTCACGATACAGTTTCCCTGTAATGTTTATGCAGTTTAGGCTACATGAGCAGTGCTTTGAGAAGTACACACACTGTACATCTCAAAGCGACAGTCCCACCAGAGAAATTAACCTAAAATTTTATAATACATGAAGGTAAAATATATAATCTTAAAATTATTTAGTTTGTCTCTGAGAATCAAATGTTGAAATATGGTTATCTTTGCTATGTATTCAAATAACATCTCCTTTTATACTGTGACTTAAATCTCATGTCAGGAGGCACCAGGTGTCACATTGTGTCTCTATGTGTGACTAAAGACTGCCCCAAACACAAGAATTTGTTAAAATTTATTAATTATGTGACATAGCAATGTAATGTACACAGGTATATTGAGGTACCATTGTAAATAATGTGTTGTACAGTAGGGAACCTGCAGCTCTAACAATATAATGAGTGGTAATATTGTTATCCCTCTGTCCATCCTCCTCCTCCTCTTCTTCTTCTGCTTCTTCTTCTTGTTCTTCTTGTTCTTGTTCTTGTTCTTGTTCTTGTTCTTGTTCTTCTTGTTCTTGTTCTTCTTCTTGTTCTTGTTCTTCTTCTTCTTCTTGCCTCACGGCAAAGGTAAATTTTACCTGATTGTCTTCCAGTAGCCAAAAATTGGATAGTGTGTGTGTGTGTGTGTGTGTGTGTGTGTGTGTGTGTGTGTGTGTGTGTGTGTGTGTGTGTGTGTGTGTGTGTGTGTGTGTGTGTGTGTGTGCACATGTATACTATGTGTGTGTGTGTGTGTGTGTGTGTGTGTGTGTGTGTGTGTGTGTGTGTGTGTGTGTGTGTGTGTGTGTGTGTGTGTGTGTGTGTGTGTGTGTGTGTGTTTGTTTCTTTGTTTGTGTGTGTGTGTGTGTGCATCTGTTTGTATGGTAATGAGAGCAGGATATTAATACGGTACTATTATAAGAAACAAATTGTCATTAATCCTTGCCTTGAGGTAACACTCAGTCTGTCTTGAGGCTGCCAACTTCTTCCCTTTCATTTCCACATTCATATTTCTCAGATCCCTTTCATTCACTACATTTTACTTATTATTTCCTCACAGACACTTCATCTTAACTCAAGCTTCCTCTCTCCTGCATTGCTTCATTACTGTGCTGACCATCATTGTCCATTCCTCATGTTTTCAACTCTCCATTATTTCTGTGAAGTGAAGAAACCCTCACTACATCAGGCCCTGTTTGAGTCACATCATCCAGTGTTGTGAGTGGCACAGAGGCTGCAGGGTGAGTGTCTCCCTGTCGTGGTTTGCCTGTGTCAGGGTGAGGCAGGCTTAGAGTTGGGTAACCACCAGTACCTTCCTAAAATTGCTCTCTGTCAGGAATCCCCTTGACTTTATCACCTCTTTATGTACTTTTCATACTTTTTTGTACAATGCATTATAGTGAATACATTTTGTGTAGTGCAGAATAAAGGTTTTTTGTCTCTAATAGTATCCATGTAATAGAAGCTGAGACAGACAACTTGATAATTAATTATTAAGTTATCTCTGGCTCTCATGTCCTGCTGTAATGACCATGTTTTCCTCACCTTCCAGATCCCTCTTTTTATATAGAGAATCATGATGTTACTATGTTCAGTGTGTTATAGTCATTAAATTTTCATGGTACGAGTATAGTTTAAGAAGAGATCATACTGTGTACATATGAACTATAGGCTGGAGTGGAGATGAGATGTGGTGGTGCTTTATGACTGATTAGCTGTCTGTCACTCTTCCCTCTGCTTGTGTTCTTAATATCTTGTGCATATTTCCTACATTATCATGGAAATATTTCACTTAATGTACTGACCTTGGTGTGAGACAATCAAAAGGACAGGTGAAGCCATAATATTTACTCTAGAAATTCAACATTTAAAAGAACCTTCCAAGTATGTACAGGACAAAGGTGTGAGGAAGGCGCTGTCATTGCTGCTGGCAGAGAGAACACAGGCAGGCTAAGGGTGAACATCTCTTACATTGTGCCAGGCTAGTGGGTGATGGCCTGCCGCAGGCTCACCAGGCAGGATGAGCAGCGGGCCGCCTGCTCCCCTTGTGGCATGAGCCCCCCACCCTGCCCATACTGCGGCTGAGAATGTCTGAGGTTCACACAGTTGGATATCTAATTGTACTGAGAGTGGCAGATGACAAAGCTTTGACTGTGTTGTCCCGTAAAGTATCTCCCTCCGGCTGACAGTGACGTGTCTTGTTTCCCAGTGATGCACAATAGGTTTACTTCCTCACAATATTGCACTGTGCATGTTTTGATACATACATCTTACAGTCCAGTGTTTTCTTTCTAGCAGTGTCAATCTGAATACACTTTTGACATACATACACACACAATACAACATTTGTAGTGTATTCTTAGCATATCTCTATGTGGGCTTCAGCTTGTAAGGCTGGCCAGTTCCTCCTCATGTCCTTGCTGGGCCAGGCTCTGTCCGTCCCGTGTAGTTGCCTCAGGAATACTCGCCAGCCACAGTTACAAGTGCCAGTCTGTGCCGCTGTGAAGCCCATTTCTTGATCACACGAGGCTGTGCGTTGTCAATCCATGGAAGGCAACAGCTCTTCCACAACTTTTCCTTTAGTTTTGTGTGTCTCCCACTTTTGAATAAGTTAGACCCTTTAATCTAATTCTGCTCCTGGCAAAGTTTTCTCCTTTATTCTATAACTGGAGATTACTGGCCATGTATAAGGAAACAAGGAAACCTTCAGTCCACGGGATAAACCCATATTCCACTGGCTTCAGGTCTGTGATGGTTTGCCAGTCGTACAAATATTGCAACATTGATTGTTCTCTCTCACTGAGACTGTTAATTACTTATCTTTTGTATAGTCATATTAGTTTTTTTCTGTATCTGCTCCATTACCTATTCTCAGTCTATATATATATGAATGTAACCCCATCATGCAATATGTATAGTATGTGTCACATTATTGGTGCTCTACTGGTGAACTGTCCTAAAAATGGATAAGTTTTGAGTAAAGTTTTACATATGACACTGAGGAACAGTAAGAATAATTTTCTAAATGCCAGATCATAAAATGGCATATATATGAATAATTGAATATTTGCAAAATATAGATGTGTTTTGTGACAACAAGGACTTGCATGGTTGGCCGTGCACAGCCTCACCTCATGTGACATCCATGGTTGACCTGAACCTCTGTAGGGAAGTGCTGGCTGTGGACACACTTGGTGAAAACAGAAGTTGGTGCAGTAAGCTCAGTCAGTGTGCAGGAAGGAGTGAGTGAGTGAGTGGTCTGCTTCATGTTACTGATGATAAAGCAACCAGAGAGAGAGAGAGAATGGCAGTAACCAATTTTCATTGTGATCATTTCCTTCTTCATTGAATTGCAAAGCCAAAATACAAAAGATGATTTCATCAATTTGTACATTATGTATTTATGGTAAAAGTTATTTAGTATCCAATTGTCAATCAAATTCAATGCCTGTTTATCTTTTTGCAGTGATCACTCACTCAACAAACCTTTGTGCCACAGATCACTATTACCTACAAAATTGTACAAGTTGTATAATACAGTTCTATATGTTCATACAATGTACAATTTCTGCACACATTTGTACCACTTACACTTTTACTGAAGCTGACAGTAGCCGTGTGGCCTGACCTGTGACCGTGTTGACTTGGCTCGGCAGGAAGATAGTGTACAGTGACCTGGAGGCCATCACGCCGGAGCAGTACATGAAGGTCATCACCCGCAAGCTGACGGACATCAAGGCGGTGGAGAGTCCAGAACAGCGCGGCGTGCTGGCGCAGATCATGGAGAGTGCCTACAGGTTCACCCTCGGCTCCGTGGCTGGTGGTCAGTCTCTAAACATTGCCTTCTGCTTGTCATATGTGTACTTGTTCTTCATTCATCATTATTTCCATTGATGTTTTCCCAAGTTTTTAAGTAGTTTCTCTCTCTTTACTATGTTATTCTCTCCCTGCTTTACTCTCCTATTTCGATATTTTCTTTGTGAGTCCCACAAAGAATGATTTGTAACTTTTATATTGTCTACTTTTTAGTTACCATTATCTCCATTGGTTTGTGGTACATTTGTCAACCCATCAACATTTATGTGTATGAAAGTGTGCAAGAGTTACAAGGTGGTGGCATGCAGTCACCATGACATGTAGTGACTTGAAGCTTTCTCCTGCAGCCGTGGGTGCCACTGCTGTGTATCCCATTGACTTGGTGAAGACCAGGATGCAGAACCAGCGCACTGGCTCCTACATTGGTGAGCTCATGTACCGCAACTCCTTCGACTGCTTCAAGAAGGTGAGGCCACAGTGCAGTGTCATTGATTTCACTCCAGAAATGTAAACAAGAATTGCAGTTTTTGAGGGATATGGTGAAGTGACTAATGACCAGTAATACTCACAGATTATTGCATTTCCATCACTGAGGCTTAGACATGATACCAATGATGTGTGTGCGTGTGTGTTTGTCCTGCAGGTGATCCGGCATGAGGGTTTCGTGGGCCTGTACCGTGGCTTGGTGCCCCAGCTGATCGGTGTGGCTCCAGAGAAGGCCATCAAACTCACCGTCAATGACTTGGTGCGTGACAAACTGACCGACAAGAAGGGCAACATCTCTCTGGCCTCAGAAATCCTTGCTGGTGCATGTGTGAGTATGGAGAATGACTCATGTGTTCCCATCTGTCAGTCAGGCAGTTTTTTAATAATTTTAACAAGTGAACAGACTGACATTGATAGAAGCATCTCTCACACTTTGGAAATCACTACTGAAGTATGTGTGAGGGGGATAACTTGTGCATTCCATGTGTTCCTGCAGCACTGAGCCACTTACAATATTACATCCATGGGTTTTGCTTCACCAGGCTGGCGGTTCCCAAGTTGTGTTCACCAACCCGCTGGAGATTGTCAAGATTCGCCTGCAGGTGGCTGGTGAGATTGCTACCGCACAGAAGCCGTCCGCCCTCATGGTGGTGAAGGACCTCGGCCTCTTTGGGCTTTATAAGGTGAAGAGTCCTGCTCCTCTCACTCTGTTGATACTGTACTGACATTTTCCGAACTCCTAATCCCACGTGTAAAGCTAGACTGCTAACAGTGGTGGGTCTTTGCAGGGTGTGCGGGCCTGTCTGCTGCGAGACGTGCCATTTTCAGCAATTTACTTCCCTGTCTACGCTCATTCCAAGCGACTTCTTGCTGATGAGAATGGCTACAACTCCCCTCTGTCCCTCCTCATTGCTGGTGCTATTGGTAAATGACACTGTTCACCCTCCATCCTAATCTAATTTATTGCCTAACCTTATTCTCTATGTATGTTCTCAATGTCTTGTTTTCTCTTGGCCAGTAATCTTCTTACATGATTCTCCACCAGTACTGTGGCCTTTACAAGTCCAGTGCAAGGCTCACCTATCCCAGTGTGTCTGGTTAAGCTACATTTGGTTAGGTTTATAAGCCCAGTAGTGCAAGGATCTTTTATCCTCCCGTGTGATGCCTGCAGGTGGTGTGCCGGCTGCCTCGCTCACAACACCTGCTGATGTGATCAAGACTCGGCTGCAGGTGGCTGCCCGGGCTGGTCAAACCACCTACACTGGCGTGTTTGATGCGGCCCGCAAGATTTGGCATGAGGAAGGAACCAAGGCATTTTGGAAGGGAGCCCCAGGTGAGGCCTTGAGTATGTGTGTGTGTGTGTGTGTGTGTGTGTCATGAGTGAGAGAAAGCCTTCCTGAATGAATGTTCAGTTTTCTTTCCTCCCACATGGCTTCATCAGCTTTGAAAGGATGACTTTCAGAAAGTTGTGCAACTGCTTTACATTGTATAAGTAAAAGATGCAAAGGATAACATTGAGTCCCAGTGTGTGTCTGTAGTGCTGCATTCTAATGGCGCAAACATTGCATATTGTCCTCATCATTTGTACTTATGGATTTATTTATTGTATCCATTGTTATAATTTATTTTAGTCATTGACATGGTGTGACACATTCACTGATTGGTGACATCTTTCATTCATTACTTTCTGCATTCTGCACATAGCATAGCCAGTGTAGCCTCTAGGAATGTACAGACCATAGAGAGATGATTTAAACAGTAGTAGATTATTGGCCAACTTTTATTAACACCCTCTCTAATTGATACATACTTTATAAAGATAATTAAATTGCTATAGATTGCTTCAGACTAATTGCACATTACTTATAGATGTGAATTCTTAGATACATACTGAAGCTTCTTACATGGTCATTTGATGCATACATTTGGTGCAGAGTATAGTTGATAGTCTATTTCTGAGGTACTGAGTGCATTTCTAGTAACTTTTTAAAATGCAGGATCAACGAGCTTGTTGTCACTGATAAGTGACTCACTTGGTGCTGCAGAGCAGTGGTTTTCAAGCCTCTGGGACTGGTGACCAAATAACACAACACATTTTTCAGTTTCTTAACATTTGTGAAGAGGTGTCAACAAGGCATATTCCCATGTTCTTCACTGCAAGGAAGGAGTACAGTGAGAATTACAGTGATAATTTTTCATTTGCTAGGTTCTGTTTCCATATTCCTCATTGCCAGAGAGATTGGAAGGCATGGTGGCGCTGTTGGTGAGCGTAGGGATTGTGTGTGTGTGTGTGTGCGCCTCTGTGTGTATAGCAAGAGGACTGACTGTAGATGGAGTGTGTAATACCATAATATGTTATGGTTATGTAAAAGCAAACTGATCTCTGTGGCACAAAATGATGTAATGACGCTTGAAAAAGAAAGTTCTGGACTAATCTGTTCACGACTTGTCTTAGCTGATGATGTGTGTCCACATTGCTCACTAGGAACACCAATGGTGTTGATATTGTCTTATTATACTTAATCTTTTTTCACTGGTTTCAGATGCTGGGTATAGAATAGAAGTTCACTGAGAACTTCTCGTATTATTTCAAAGTTTCTTTATGCATAGAGTGTCCTTTGGCCATTGCTGGTTTTATTTCCATTGTCTGCTTTAGACTTGTATTTTATGCTACTACTTTGCTTTACTAACGATGGCTGTAGAAGTCTTGCTATCCCTCCTGCTTCCCATAGTGTGGTATGTCTGGTCATGCTCTCTCCCCACAACCCACACCTCCTTTCACTGGAGTCTTTCTCACACTATAGCTGCCTGTTGTGAAAAAGACCTTTGCCTTGCTACTGTGGTCCCTCTACCCACCATTTGCTCCTCTCACACAGCTGCCCTAAGTGGCACTAAGTTCACATTAACACAGCCAATGACATTTATAAAGCTCCTTGGCATGTTAGGCATGGTTTATCTTGATGTCATCTTCCAAAGGGAAAAGGAAATGCTTGGAGTGATAAAGACAAATGCTTTCCTTATCTTGGTGTTTTGACTCAGCCATCGTTCATCTTCATTAGAATTAGAAATATTATATTGCTCATAAAGTAATGCTTAGTTGTTGCCAATTTTATTGTTTTGACATGACCATGACATATCATGAAATAGTAAAAGCCACTGCAGTTGAAACACTAGTATAGTAACAACCCTAGTGGTCATTAATAGCCTAGTGATGCTTCCCGCTCAGAGTGCCTTGAGAGTGTGGTGCCTGGACAGTGGCTGTAGCATGTGCTGTGCTCCACTGATGACTGATGGCCAGGCTAGGCTGAGTGCCATCACTGCCTGCCCTTGAGACACTTCCCTCTAATGTCACAAAGTATCACACCACTCTTCATTCTGTCAGTGTGGTGGGCATGATACAGACAGTCTATATCTTTGTTCAGTAAAGCACACTCATGTTGTAATTGTATTCAGTCAAGGATGGAGTAACCCAAGACTCAGATTTATGAAACTTTGCTAATTTGTTGATTGCAATGTTGTGGTAAAAAGTTGAAGGGGAAAAAATTTATCTGGAGACTGAGACAGTGATTGTGCCCACAATTCCTTCAGTCTCACTGTCTGCCTTCATAACCAGACTTGCTTTCTTCATTTTTCCTTTATTTAAAATTTTTTTAGTAATATGACTACATTGCACAATGTTTTTTGTAACTTTGAGTGAACCTGTGTACATTTTATCCTTATAATAACTTTGTTTTCCTTGGAGTGTTTGCATAAAACTGTTCATTACTGTCACTGTTTTAAAGGCTGCCTATGTCACCCTTGTATACAAAGAGACAGACTGTTTATTTATTGTACTAACTATTTGGTGTGCCACACCTCAGGCTAATGCTGTGCCAGGCTCAGACTCCCACAGACATGTGGGGAACTGCTGCTCTGTCTTGGTGGTCCCTTTGAGACTGGCAGTGTGGGCTTGGTGAAGTGGCCTTGTAGGGACATCAACATGGTCCATGGGATGTCTCTTATATGTTATTGGATTGTTGACTTTCATATTTCTTAAGAATCAACTGCTTTCTCAATTTATTTAATTTTAGTTATTGTTTTTTCTGGCTGACCTTCATTGTTATCCCCACAGCCCGAGTGTTCAGGTCTTCACCACAGTTTGGTGTGACGCTGGTGACTTATGAAGTGCTCCAGCGACTCTTCTATGTTGACTTTGGTGGCATGTAAGTAGTGCTGGAAAGGCTGTCTCTCTTGTGCTTTGTGTATTATATAGTTTTAACTTTCAGTGCATTAGTCTTTGAGACATTTGTGCCACATCAAGTATCTGTAAGCATTCCATCCTGAACTCTGCCCTGATGTCTTTTTTTGTGACACAGGGAAAGCCTTTATTTCGTAGGTGAAGTTATAGTTTAAGATGTGAGGAAATGCAGATGAAAGTTTGTAAGTAGCTACCATGTCTTAGCTGTCTCCTTCAAGGGTGATGTGAGATAGCTGGACAGATAGAACCTTAAAACAACCCCTAGTCAGATGGTGGCAGTGAAGATTGCTTGTTTGTATGCCAGAGACGCACTTTTCCCTCACCACTGTTCCTTCCCTTACAGCCGGCCACAGGGCTCAGAGGCTCAGCTCCCAGCCTCCGCTGCTGACCTCCGCTCCACCAATCCTGACCACGTTGGCGGGTACAAGGTCGCAGTGCCCATCTTCAGGGGAATTGAATCCAAATTTGGCCTGTTCCTGCCCAGATATGTGTGAGGGAGGAGATGAGTAGCCACATGTTTTTCAGAGATGTAGGAGAGCAAAGTTCACCGGTTGTTTAATTAAGTCGTTGCCAGTTTAAAATATAACATCAACATCCATCGCTTGTGTCTGCTGTGAGTGACACCAAGGAACTGTTTGATGTAGTAGAGAGGTACGTAGATGTTTTATTTGTTATCATTCTTAATATGTATATGATGAATGCCACAGGGATGCAGGATCATGACTGCTCCTCCAGCAAGACAAACACCTCCATTTTCCGACCTTGAGTTCATGTTGGCACGTTCAATCTTATCACGTCATAATTAGGCTGAAATAGTGCTTTCCTGCGCAATCAATTCCACATGCCACACTGTCACACAAGACTGGTTCAAATGAGCAGTAGATTGATATGAAAGCTCTTGCAATTTTCCAGTTTCAATTTGTATCTTGTTTTCTCAGCCTTTTATCAAACATAACAGGTTAATCCACTTGCTCATTGTTGTGTCAGTGCTCAGCGCCGCTGCATTTAGTGCCACTGGAATAGGCTGCCAATAATAATAATAATAATAATAATAATAATAATAGCATAAAGCTTATCCTCATCTCACGATCATGTACAGTGTTCATGTACATAATGTTCCTTGTGATGATTTTGTTTCCTAGTTCATGTTGTACATAGGATAAAGAAAATATTATCTGAAGTGCACAAACTTCAAGCTATCAATCATGCAGCTGAGGCATTTTTGTGCTCAGGTTTGGTTCACGTGTTGTTAACTATTTATTTGGAGTCCGTGGTGAGGGAGCTTTCTGTGGTGAAGAGTTGACTACGCACTGACTCGTTGTCTGTTGGCCCCGGACGGAGAACGTAACTAAACATTGGTGGACCGACATGGCGTAGTTGTGTGTGTATATTTGTAAAGAAGTGTTATATTTGAGGCCGTGATCCATACTTCATAGTGTTTTATTTATTTGTCATTGCTGCCGGAGTTCCCTCCAGTTGGGGAATAGCGACAAGACAAGTTGGTTGTTGATTCTCGTATTTTTGTCACGCCACACCTGCGTCAGTGAGCTGTATTTAGAAGCTTTCGTTTGTGTGAAACCAAAGGTGTCTAATGAAGTGCTAGCAATAGCTTTAGCATAATACTGTATTCCATGTAAATTTTAAAGTTACAGCAATCTTTTATTTTCAGCAAAAGACACATGAAAATGAACATACATTGTTATTGTTGTCAGTGGAGATGGTGTTCCACACAGTGCATGTAAGAATATCAAGAACCTGAGTCTAGGATGGTGAAGCTACTGTAAATAGTCTGCCTTTGTTCCTCAAATGACCCACCAATGGTGCGACTCACTCGTCTGCACATTAAAGGTGATTATGATCTGTGGGCGTTTTTCTCATTTCAGAAAATGTTCCTGTTTTTAAGAGATTTCCTTAACATGTCTTTTCCAGATTGAAAAACTTTGGCTTTACTTTCAACAATGACTGGGCAAGACTACTTTAGTTGTACAATATTTTAATTAAGCTTTAATAGCTAGAGTGTGGGCTTAGTTTGACTCAATCCTTGAAGCAGCTGGTGGCTTTACCTACTCAAGCCTCAAACCACAACAATTAACAGGTTACTTGATCCTGTCACCACTACACACACACAGTGCCAGACTACCCTGGCTCTGTGTTTGGATGAAGTACATGCCAGTCATCAGCCTGTCTTCCTAGGTTAAGATAACCACCACAATATTTAACTGACTTAATTTGTCTTAGTGAAAGGGAAGTGAAATGTTATTGTATATTCATATTTTTTACAATATTTAAAATACAAGTTTGATATAAAATGATTTCTTCATACAGACACTATCAGTGCATGTAAGAATGCACACACTCACATACTTTCCTCATACATGCTAAGAAATATCTTATCTACAAAAAGATATAAATAAGCATCACATCACACCTATATACAAGCACATTAAAGCTGCACCACAAATCTGACAACACAATACAAGGAAAAGCACTTTTTGTGCTGAGACAGACTCCTCTAATTCAACACAGTATGTGTATCAAGATGACAGTAATCAAAACTCTCTTACGACTCACTTGAAAAATGTTTGTTTAAAATCAATAATTTTCCTACCTTTATTTTCTAAGTAAAAATATAAAAAAAAATGTTTTAAAATACCAGAAATTTGGCTTCTGAAAATGGCAAAGATGTCAGGAATTCATGCAATACACATCTTTGAATGGACGTTATGAACTGTTAGATCAAAGGCAAAGGTAGCAAGGAAAGCTTTCTGCACACTGGAATAGAGATCAACTAAAGGCAGTAACAGTACACCTCTTTTCTTGCATTTATCAGTAATGAATAAGAAAGCAGTAAATCACTATTAGTCTGCATGATTCTACTGCAAGACAGCACTTCCCTTTCTCCCAGTGGTTAGGATGGGTGGGTGGTGGTACTGCATCACACCATGCTGAGTTAGGAGATCTTAGCAAGGTTGTCTGGTCCAAACTCCTCCACTTACATTTCATGCCCATTGTGAGATCAACAGGGCTCCACATGATCAGAAATGAGCTGAGGACCTCTTTGTTATGAGCGAGCTTACTAACCTCAGCTGAAGGAGATATAGTAATAAATATTATAGACTAAAACCAAGCATTCTATCACTATCACACTAACTTGACCCAAGACTAAAGAGTGAAGAGGGAGAGCAAGGTAGGAATGAGGGTGACATAAGCACAGGCTGAAACACAAATTCCTGCACCTCTGTCGATAAGATTGTCCTTGTGTATTTCATTTTCCTCATCTTGTGCGCTGGGCAGTGTGACGACATCAGAAGGAATCCGACCAGTGCCTGCAAAGAAAAGGCAGAGGTCAGGTTCTGTTTCACTCCTTTCTAGATTTTGTTCCATTGTATGTCAAAATTAATCCTGCATCTATAAAATTTACTCATGAAACCAAACAAAAGATTAACCCCTTGAGTGTTTCCATATTCATTCTGCTTACTATTTGGTGATTCTATACAGCTTCAGAAACTTACGTGAGGTATTACAATAATGAAGACTTTGGCCATTAATCTTCTGAACTCCATAGATCCTTCCTAATGTCAATAAAATGGTCTAATCGTACACAAATCTCAAGGTTAAAAATGGGTCCCAGTATTGAAGGGATCAATGTGAATGTAGGTTCAAAATACATGCAGGAATTCTTAAATGAGACTTCCACAAAATGTAACCCTTGCATATAAGACCCTGGTATTGTACAAGCCAAGTTCGTAGTGTACCTTGACTCTTCTCTGTTGTGGCCGCTGGGGTCTGCATGGTGGTGGTGGTGGTGGTGGTGGTGGTGGTAGTGGTAGTGGTGGGTCTAGTGGTAGTAGTGGTGGTGGTGGCTGAGGAAGTAGTAGTGGTGGTGGTGGTGGGGATGGAGGTTGATGGTGGGGTGCAGGCTGGTGGCTGAGACTGCAGCTCTCGATAACGTGGGTATTTACTTTTCTTGGGCAACTGTGTGGGGAGGAAAACAGAGTAAGACCATTTCAGAAGACTTATCTATTTAAACCTTTTCATTAGTCACCACTGGGATCCTTACTCCTTTCATGGGTATTGGCAACACAACCCTGATCACTTCAAGGGAATAACATAAAACTATTTCACTTGGACACAAAACTACCAATACTTGAAGTCACTCCATCATTCTGCTGTTCTTTGCATCTCTGGAAATCAACAGTGATATGGTAAAATGTTCTTAATAGTGACAACTCTCCATGGCAGTGAATCCTCTCCGTCACTGCCACTCAAGTCACATCCAGCACTCACCCCAGACACCCAGCACTCACCCCAAGAACCCAGCACTCACCCCAGACCCAACACTCACCTTACGAACCCAGCACTCACCCCAAGGACAGGCTGGCGGCCGTGGTATTCGCAAGAGGGTTCATGCTGGCCCTGAATCACCATCTGCTGGAGTGTCCTGGCCAGGTACGGGTCCTCCCAGGTGGTCGGGTTGTACAGGATTTCATAGAAGGTTTGGTTGAGATATTCTGGAAAGTAGGAAGGTGGCTTAATTTCTTCAGTCCTTAGACGTGTTTTCCTATTCTTTCTGGTTACTATTTGGTGATTTTATACAGCTTCAGAAATATATGTTGGGATTTCAATGGTAAAGACTTTGGCCACTAATCTTCTGACTTCAATAGACCCTTCCTAATGTCAATAAAATCATCTAGTCATACCCAAAAATGAAGGTAAAAGTGAATCTCAGTACTGAAGGGGTTAACTAAAAGACCAAGTGTGTGACAGAGAAAGACAGATTCTGGAAGGTAAAAGTGTGGTTGAGTTATATTAAAGAGGATAAATGTGTGCTGTGAGGATTCTGAAAGTGTACAGGGTGTGTGTATGTGTGTGTGTGTGTGTGTGTGTGTCTTGGAATTTTTTTAGAAAAGATATGGGGTTGGGATTATATTATGGAAAAGGAAATCTTGTAGTTAATTACAGTTTAATGTGAAAAATCAATTAGAGTAGCTTGGAAAAGTATTTACTGATCAAAAAATGCAGAATGGTGGGATTAAAAAGGAAGTGGTGTGACTCAATACATCTCAACTTGGGAGTGAATTGTGGAGCACCAGTGACTCACTCTGAGGTTCCTTCACCACCACCGAGTTGAAGATGTTGGCAAGTGTTATGTCTCGGGACCGGCCGCCCTCCTCTGCCTCCATCATGTCCAGCAGCCAGTCCTCCATCTCAGCAACGATGGGGAAGTCTCTGAAATACACAGGCAAATGCAGAAATGTAAGGTATGTAGAGATATAAGGTACGTTGTTCCAGGAATATAAGGTTAATATTTTCCTATTAAAACTCACTGATAAAAACTATACATATGTAAAGAGCAATACTCACTTCAGGTATCTGTGATCAAACTGTGTTCTGCAATGGATACGACAAGAGATCATCATCATGGCAAATCTTAGCATTACTCATTACTACACACTTCTCTCATATCATTCATCAGCGTATATGTGAAGCAATAAGAAGCTATAGAGATATGTATAGGGAATGAAGCTACTATCAACATTATAACCCAGAATGATAGTCTGTCTAATTTAAAGTGGCTGGGTATGTGTCTGAATGGTGTTTTGGAGAATGTGTGTGTGTGTATGTGTGTGTGTGTGTGTGTCAGATCTTGAAGCAAAACTGTAATCTGTCCTTTTAATAAGTGTGATCAACAGAAAACCAGTATCATTCACATCAAATCAATTATATCATCAATATGCTACACTGTATTTTGAACCAAGGAATCCTTTTAGAGTAGCCAGCATATAGTCATACCACTACACATTGTTATCCATCACTGGCAAGACACACATCACATGCTTACAGGTTGTTGTTGTACAGATCCTTGATGCCAAAGGTGTCAATGATGAGGGCCATGTCAGGCTTTGAGTAGCAGCCTGAGAGGTTTGCACGTGGGTAGTAGGTGAGGAAGGCAAGACACATCTCCTCCATGGTGCCAAACCCGCCCTGGACAGAGGGAAGGCACGCATTAGGAAGGTGAAGTGGGAGGAGTCTAGCTGTCAAAGTAGCCAACAGAGAAATGTTACAATAAGGATTCTTCAAGGAAATGCTTATTTACCTCACCCTTCATTCTATCTCCTGCCGTGAGAGCTGGGAAAGAATTAAAGGATAGGAGGAGAAGGAAGAAATTGGAGAGAGAGAGAGAGAGAGAGAGAGAGAGGGCCGATATAAAGAGGGTAGGTATGAAGCGTTGTACAGACAAAGAGGAGGCGGAAATGGGGAGGCGGGCATAAGAGTAGGAGCTGTAGCTTAATTGACGTCATGACTTGTGGCCTATGATATTTACTTATTGAAATCCCTTGAGGTGACATGTCGCTCTAGGTAGGCTTAACAATAAGGGTAGGAAATCTGCTTCATCAAGTAGTGAGTTGTCTGTACAAAACGTATCTCAGAATAAGAGTACAATATAGTGAAGTGAATTCCTGGTAGACCTTTGCTGTAGTAGCGGCCTATCCTATATTTGATTTACATTACATCTACTCAAGTGATGCTCAGTGAGTTGATGAACATGCTCCTTCAATTCCTCGGTATAAAGAACCTTGGCAGACACAATGCTCATGATGGTATTGTTATGGAATATTTTGTTGTGTATTCAATATACTAAATATTTTATAGTGCGTAAATCTCTTCAGTATAGATCCACGTAAATATATGTCTGTGTTTTAGAAGCTTCTAGAACAGAGAGAGAGAGAGAGAGAGAGAGAGAGGGGGATAGCTAGTGGGGTATAGGAGCACAAGGAGATGTCCCCAAATACCCCAAGGTGACGTGACAGGTCCATCTTCCAATGACGTGCTGGCAATGCTATAGCCCCTCCTTCTTCAGCAGAGAGGCCACAGGGCTGCCAACACTACCTTCACCCTGCAAGTGTTGCTAAGCTTTGGGTTCAGGGGGCAAGAACAGAGGGAAAATTGCTGACAAATTAACTTACAAAGGTGGGCACTCTCCTCTTGGTGGAATCGTAGCCACAGGACACGATCATAGAGTCCCCGGGCAGAATGTCCCTCGTCTTCTCCAGAACTCTTGCTTGTTGGTAGTTGAAGTCGTAATGGTTGTCTGTACAGAATAAGGAAGCTTTAAGTGTTTGAGATGTTATGGAAGCATCAGTGCGTGCTAAAATGTTACACATGTATTGCCGGGTTGTCATCTACGTGACCAGGGTAACGGGAGCCAGTTTATTGTAGTATTGGTGAGCCTGGGTAGTCAGACACCAGCCAATCACAGGCGTCTGACAAGAGTATATCACGCATGTCCCTCGCGCCTCAGAGCTCAACCAGCATCAGAGAAGGGTAGATGTTGTCCTTCCTGCTCCACCTGTCAGCCAAGTTTCCGTAGTTTCTTGTCACCAGTGTTCTTATCGATAACATTTTCTAAGGCAAAAATCGTAAATGCAATGCCTTGCTAAAATTTGTCCTGAAAACTGGTGTGAAGCTTCGAAGTAGCACGCATCTTCACATCGCCAATGGCTTAGCGCTCCACCACCACCGCTGCCCGGGCCCAAGGTACGGGGGATTCATGGCTTTTACTTTTATTTTCTTTGCAGCATAACAGTTGTTGAATATGTTACTCCATGATTATATTACCCATGTCCTTTGAGGCAATCAGTAGACAGAATGGGTTTGAGCGTGTTGGTATCGGTCACTGCGGCGGCCTATGCAGGTGTGAGCACGCCGCGTGGCGCCCCCTCTCTGGGACCCCTCCTCCCAGTCTCCACTCCTTATACCATATCAATCATTGAATATTGTATGAATGCCACAGTTTGTGGTAGGTAATTTTTTAATTAGCGCACAGGGTGGGTTTAATTACCACAGGGCTTGTTGGTACCGGTCACGTGGCGGCGGCCTGTACAGTTTTGAGCACGCCGCGTGGCGCCTCTCACTGGGTCCCTCCACTGCACCACGTGGGCCCAAATACTTGACCTAGGAATTCCACGTCTGGTTGGTTATATATATATATATATATATATATATATATATATATATATATATATATATATATATATGTATGTATATATATATAATTTTACTTTTCAATTTTAAAGATAAATCTATTTTCTTTTACTTTCCAATTTTTTTTTCTATCTTATTTCTTCTACGTTTGTAATTTTTTCCAGTTTCCTTGTTATAACATTTCACTTTTATTTCTCCCTCCTTTTAATTTCTTAAAAATGTTTCTGTTGACAAATTAACATGCAATAAATACTAAGCTCTTCACCTCCACTGCTACATGTCTCTGGTGGTGGCTGAACGTGACTTATGGCATGACTATGACTGTCTTGCATATGTTGCATTTATCACTCTATTATCATTTCATATTTATTAATGTTTTAAGAATTCAGTGTTGCACGAAATCATGAGGTTCTTTGGTGTTTTGTCTTCTCATTGAGAGTTTAAGGTGTCACATATATTACCTTATTTGCCAACCCATCCTTCCGAATCATACTCAATTCATTAACCATTTGAGTGCCATGACACATTTCCATATTCATTGTGCTTACTATTTGGTGATTCTATACAGCTTCAGAAACTTATTTTGGGATTAAAATAGTGAAGACTGTGGTCATTAATCTTCTGACCTCCATATACCCTTTGTAATGTCAATAAAATGGTCTAATTGCACACAAATCTCAAGGTAAAAATGCGTCCCACTATTTAAGGGTTAAGACATTATGAAGCCGCACAGAACTGAAAGAAAGAATATCATCTAATATTATGGAGCGAAGTGTCTAGCTATCTGACGCACACACACAATGATATGCCAGACAAAGACCTCTAAATGTAAGGCAAACACTTTCCCTGTCTTGCACTCACCCTGTATGATGGGCGGGAGCTCCTGGCCCCCTCGGATGTGTTGCACGGAGATGGAGGAGCCGAGCAGGTGGGCGTGAAGGACCCCCTGGAACACTGTGATGCCTGTCGCTGGCACCGTCTTGGGAGGAGAGGGAACAAAGGGTTACTGAGGGGAGAGACATAATTTGGAGGATTTTCAAGGTTGTTTTCAGTGTGTTTATAGGATGTTTTTTTGTATAGTGTATGGAGTTTGAAGGACATATATTGAGGTGAAATCTTGGCCCACGACTTCTGTGTAGCTAAACGTAAGTCTGTGTTTATTTATGTGACATCACATCTCCTTAACTCCTTCAGTAATGGGATTTATTTTTAACGTGAGTTTTGTTTATAATTACATGATTTTGTTGACATTAGGAAGGGTCTATGGAGGTGAGAAGATTAATAGTCAGAGTCTTCACTGTTTTAATCCCCACATAAGTTTCTGAATTTGAATAAAATCACCATATAGTAAGCAGAATATCAAAGCGTGTCATGGTACTGAAGAGGTTAAGCATGGGCATGTACACACACACACACACACACACACACACACACACACACACACACACACACACACACACACACACACACACACACACATGCCAAGGCTGTCTCCCAAAACTGTAGCCATGACAAAGCACAAAACTTTCACATTCACACCACTGACTGAGAGAGTAGTGAGTGTTGCCTTCAGTCAAGCACAGTGGCAGAACAGTTAGCCAAGGGTCACATATTAACCTTCTGGGTGCAAGTGGAGGTGCAGTGAGCCACGGTGGTCCACTGCTGGCCGGGAGGGATGATCATAGTCGGGGAGACAGTGTGGCCAAGAGTCAGCACGCCAGCGTCATGTTCTCGCAGCTGCTCAGTGTACAGCAGCCGAACACCAGAGCTGTCCGTCACACCTGGACACACAAATCATCACTGTTACTCTACCATTCACGCTTCACACTTACTCCTCCTTCCACTGACCCCATTACTGATTCACCTGCATATTTCCTCCTTCCAATGAGTTTCTATCACTGAATCTCCATATTTCCTTATTCTTTACTTATTTTCCAGCCAATTCTTCTGCATACTTTGTCATTCTTCCCCTGCTGGTTCTCCTATTTTATCACTATGACACAACACAACCTTTGCTTTACCTTCATTCATGTGTTCCCCGCCACTCACTCACCTGGCACAAGGTCCGGGTTATCGTAGTGAATCTCCAGCATGAAGTAACTCGCACCTCCGTGTTCCTCGCCGAGAGGGATCCCCACGTTAGCTGGCAACATTTCACCTGCAACAGTAAATATTAGTTACATATTTCCTCTATCAACATCAGTTAAAATACGCACACATGTTAGATACCTGAGTGATTTCAATACGACTGTTCACGTCGTATTATTGAGAGGTAATTTATGGATAAAAATCAATGTTGCTGTCTGTCTTTGCCTCAGTGTTGTGTGGTCTGTTATTCAGTTTTACCATATTGACTGAAATACTTGATGGTTTGTCTGGTTCTTTTGGGTCATTTCAAATTATTTTTGCCAAACAAAATCCTAAGCACTACTTCATTCGCTCTGTGGCAGCACATGGACAGTGACGCCAGACACAGAGGCAGCACAGTGCAAACATCAGTTTGTGAGTGAGAACTGATGGATAAGTTGATTGCTCTTCAAGTAAGAAAAGTCGTGAATAAAGTCAAGTCAGCTAACACTCACATTGATGAAACTGGAGACGCATCCTCATTTTTATTATGAAAATGTGAATCAATGACCTAAAACACATCTACAGGGCCCTGTTATGCATTCATACCCCCCAACAAAATAATTATTTAGCACATTTAAACACTGCATCATTACAAAATGAGACTGTAATGTAGATACGAGTTTCATAGTAACACAAGAGACGCTGGACTGACCCTCAGAGCCGATGGCCCAAGCGACAATGGCCGTGTTGCAGCTGAACCAGGAGACAGGCATGTTATGGTCGTAGCACTGTGCCCCCTTGGCCGACACAAACTTATGGAGCAGCTTGTCGGCATGTGGGATGTGACACTCGTACAGCAGCATGTGGTGGACGTGCTGGCGGTTCTCCGGCTGAATCTGTGGCATGTACTGTGGGGGAGAGGAGGTGGATGAGCAGAGTGACCAGAGATGACAGGGATCAGGCGGCACATGATAGTGAAGGAGGAGAACGTTTCATTACAGGAAGAAGGGAAGTGGAGTCAGAGATGGTAGTGTCAAGGAAGAAGTAAATAAGGTGGAGTAGCGGAGGGAAGGCTGGGGGGAGTAGCTTATTATCTTGCAGGGAAGAAGTAGAGCGAGTAGTAGTAGTAGTGGTGGTGGTGGTGTTTGGAAAGTAAATGAAGTGGAATAGTAGAGGGGGTGAGATGATTAGGTAATGATGATGATTTTCGATGCCAACTAGCTCTGATCAATGTATGTCTGAAGATACACCAAGGATCAAACAAAGTAATGATAAAACTAGTCGCAAATGTTAAAGTAAGCATCACATTCACCCCAAATGAGGTGATGTAGTGAGATACATTATGTGCTGAACAAAACGATGAAAGTAGATGAAAAGAGATGATACCACACTCACCCCAATGAGATGTGTCTTGCGGGGCATGTCTGGCACTCTGTACAGCTTGCACCAGTACAGCGTGTGTAGTGTGTCCAGCAGCGATACCTGGGAGGGAGGAAAGGCCTCAGGATACTTAACTAATTGGTTAGGTGTCTGTACTATAAAAGCCTTTTGAGATTGTAATTAATTGGCCAAGTTGATGGGTTTTCTTGATCATGTTTGGAGAAGTACATGGTTGACAAGACAGTCCCTTTCCACTGGAGCTGTGAATGATGTGTGTGCGTGTGGTGCTTGGTTTGGGCCATCCATGTGGGACTATACAGATAGATAGACATTTCAAGACACTCATAAAAATCTCATTATCAGCTGTCTCAGTCTCTAACTGTTGATGGATATTAAAATGCAAGTGTCTATCTCTCAGTGTGATTGTAAAAGCACCTGAAAAGATTGGTCTCTCCTTAAGTGCATCACTGAAGCACTGAACAACTGACTAATAAGGTGCAATAAATCCGTGGGACATAAGAGGCATTCCAGCCAGGGAGGGACAAATTGTAGCACTCAAGGTGTCACGGCTAAACAGTTGCCACATGTCCAAGATCAATTCTGTCTGCATAAATCCTGTTACTGAGTGAAACATGACACACACCTCAGGAGCCAACACGTCCCAGTAGCGGGTGGGCGTTGAGGGCTGGCTGGAGGTGAGGTGGGGCTGGGGGTGGCGCAGGTAAAGGCTTCGTGTTCCTCTGTGGTCGTGTTTCCGCAGTCGCTCTTCATCCTTCTCAGGGTCCAGGGCATCGTATGACCAGATGACCCGCACCGTGTCATCCTGGTGGCAGGGGAAGCACGTGAATACACAGCCACACTTCTGCTCTACCTAACTCACCTTCATCCCATTTATATACACTCATTTTGCAGCTTTTCAAAATTTATCTTAATCCCACTTAACAAATATGAAGTCACACAGCTTCCTCACTAATTTTATTCCCAAGACTCTAAAATTAAAATTAATAAATGAACAACTAATTAAGATACTAATAAATTAAGCACTTTTCACCATTAAATTTTCTTAGTTTCAATAAATACAAGTAGTCATGACATAATTAATGGAATACAAGAATGGAGTTAGGAGGAAGGAGGAATGAGGAAGGAGAAAAGGACGGAGGAGGAAGGAGTTGAGAAAGTAGTTAGGAATTGAAAAGGAGGAAGCTAGAATTAAATAGATGAAAGTTGGAATTCAGAGGAAGGAGTTTGGAGACGAATTTTACAACTGAAAGAAAGGCAAGAGTTGAAAAGAGGAAGACTGGGAGTGTAGAGAAGGAAGCTGTAGTCAATTCAAGCAGTCTCAATCACCAATCAGTCTCGTCACACGCACCTGCAGTTGGTAATCCTGGTCATCACACGTGGTCCAGGGTCGCCACAGTCGCAGCACAGTGTGGGTGGAGTTCTCGTAGCCTCCCAGCAGCCTATAGTCCTGGGAGGCGTCCAGGGAGGGGGTGAGCTGGCCCCACGCATGACGGTCCTGCGGGGAGGGCAAAGCGGAAGATTAATGGCGCGTATTCTGAAACACTTGCTCTCTCACCATCACTGTTTTCCAAAGGCTCCAGTTGAAGGGACTCGTGTTTTTAGGGTATTTTTAAGATTCTGGTGATAGAGTGGAAAGATTTCTAGTTTACTGAAAGGAAAACTGCCTTATAAACCCGACTAATTAGTTGTCTTAATGGGATTGAAAATTGTCGTGGTGAGAGAGCAAGTCGTTTGTGAATATGGGCTATTATCAGGGGAAGAAATTAAGATAAGAGAAGAATGACCAAACTTGGAAAAAAAAAAGAAAGAATAAAGATACGGCAAGAATAGAAGAATACAAACACGATGAATGAGGAGTATACGCCAAAGTGGGAGGCGATACATAGGCATTCCAGTATTCAGAAACGCTTTGCTCTCTCACGGTGACTATTTTCCAAAGGCTCTGGTTGAAGATACTCATGTTTTTAAGGGTATTTTCATGGTTTTCGTGACGGATTAGCAAGATTTTTAGTTGATCATAAGGAGAAACTGCCTTGAAAACCCTGCTAGTTGAAAAATTGTCGTGGTGAGAGATAAAGTCGTTTCTGAATATGGGCGTCATCAATCCCCACGCCCACAGACATGTCTAGCCGAGTTTTCATGAGTGTTTCTCCAGTTGATAATGTAGAATTCTTGTCACTCTGCCTCTAGAACCGTAAAAACACCTTAACACGTGTAAATATAAATAAAACCTTTTGAAATAGTGAATATGAAGCACAGAAATGTTTGAGAATATGAAGCTATTATCTTTAAACAAGTTCTGAAGCATTACGGGAGATAGTACGATGATCACTTTACATTACAAGTACACATGAAAGCTGCCCTCTTTCCAACTGAAACCGTTTGAAGTAAGTAGTGGGTACTGGGTAGAGGCGCCCTGATAGGTTGACTTGAGGATAAAGGAGTGGGAGCGTTGGCGAGCACGAATTGTGAACTGGTTGGTGTCTTGCTTTGTGCCTATGTCCTTTCCTAGAACTGGCTCAACTTTTGCGGCATTACATTATTCCCTGCATCGACCACCACGAAGTATTACCAAAGTATGTGTGTACGATTAGACTTTCTCTTTTACCACCATTACCACTACACAACAACCACCACTACCTTCCTTTACCTTAACCCCTTCCATTACCATTACCAGCTCTCCTTTTCCTCATTCACATCATAAATTCACGCAGCTCTTCAACCATGGCAGCTTTCCTCCCACCCTTGCAGCCCTTCTCCTCTCTCCAATCCCAGTGTGACAGTCAATATATGAATTATGTTCTGGAAGATTGCGTTTTTAGTGCATTACGTTATTAAATTCTCTCTCTCTCTCTCTCTCTCTCTCTCTCTCTCTCTCTCTCTCTCTCTCTCTCTCTCTCTCTCTCTCTCTCTCGACAGGGAGGGATGGAGGCAAGAAGGGAGTAGGGGAAGGGAGAAATTAGAGTCGCTACAAGGGCGTGTACCAGGCGACAATTTAGCAAGTTCACAAGCCTCTGCACGTATTACACTTTTCCTCTCTCTCTCTCTCTCTCTCTCTCTCTCTCTCTCTCTCTCTCTCTCTCTCTCTCTCTCTCTCTCTCTCTCTCTCTCTCTCTCTCTCTCTCTCTCTCTCTCTCTCTCTCTCTCTCTCTCTCTCTCTCTCTGAACACCCTGAAAATAAGGCCTTGTTCTCATTCCTGCCGCTCATGCCCCGGTGATCCTGTACATTCAATTAATGATGAGTCTTGGGTGAGTCTGTCGTGTCAGGGCGACGCAGCAACGCCTCGGTGGCTGCCAGGCTGCGATTCACACAGGCACATTCCACTCCAAGTACGAAGCATGCATTTCTTTCCCTTTATTGTGTGTATTTATTTGCCGTCCTTTTTTTCTAACGGGAGTGAGTTAACCTTGAATCTTTACTAACCAAGATACATTGTTTTATATTTGACTTAGGCATCGAATCCACGTCCTTTGATAAATCCACTGATCCCTTCCTCTCCTGTTACTAGCGTTACAAAAAATAGCTAACGGGAGTGAGTTAATTTTGAACCCTTATAGACCAAGATACATTGATTTATATTCGACTTAGGCATCAAATCCACGTTCTTTGATGGTTCCACTGATCTCTCCATCTCTTCTGTTACTAGCGCTAAAAAAGAACATCTAACACGCTTACTAACAAGAATGAGTTAACCTTGAATCTTTATTAACCAAGATACATTGTTTTATATTTGACTTAGGCATCGAATCCACGTCCTTTGATAAATCCACTGATCCCTTCCTCTCCTGTTACTAGCATTACAAAAAATAGCTAACGGAGTGAGTTAATTTTGAACCTTATAGACCAAGATACATTGATTTATATTCGACTTAAGCATCAAATCCACGTTCTTTGATAAATCCAGTGATCTCTCCTTCCCTTCTGTTACTAGCGCTACAAAGGATAGCTAACGCACGTACAGCACTTCCCTGACACGGGTGGGTTGGCTTAATCAGGTGTGATGTGTGAATGCAGTGTGTGGTGAAGGCTGCCCATTCTGCTCACTGTTAGGTTTGAATTGCATCACCTCAGTAACGTGTGTTCACCGCCTGACTCCCTTGTTTAATCAGGATCGTGGGATGGTTTCCTCAGCTTACTCAGGGAAGCTTGACTTAATGTAATTGCCGTGTTTGTATTAAATCTGATACTTCCTTTTTTTTATTTCCTTGTTAATTATAATCTTTTCTCTTATTCTCCCTCCCCTACTTCCTCCTCCTCCTCCTCCTCCTCCTCCTCCTCCTCCTCCTCCTCCTCCTCCTCCTCCTCCTCCTCCTCCTCCTCCTCCTCCTCCTCACCTTTTTGTCTATCTTTCTGTCCTTTTTTTTTAATCGGTCCATGCAAAGGTCACTCACACGATTGTAGTACACCCCCCCCGCTCCCCCATCAGTGAGAGGAGAGAGAGAGAGGGATAGGGAGTGAGAGAGTGAGCGCGTGGCAACTCTCCCGGCACGTGTTGGAGGCGGCGCGTGTCTTGTTATGCTTCACGCTATTCTCTCTCTCTCTCTCTCTCTCTCTCTCTCTCTCTCTCTCTCTCTCTTGGGTGTGGATGAAAATTGTGTGAATGACCTTAATATGCATCGAATAGAAAGAACGAAAAGAATTGAAGGACGAGAAAAGGAGAGAAAAGTGGATGAAAAGGACAAATAAAAAGGAAAATAATGCAAATTGCTATAAAAGAAGAAAGAAAGGAAGGAAAGAAGGAAGAATGTACATAAAGAGAAGCAGAACACTGAATTACTAGTATTCAAAGAAGTATACATAAAGTAATTTGTACACACACACACACACACACACACACACACACACACACACACACACACACACACACACACACACACACACACACACCTGTAGATACACCTGCCCGTCAGCCACCCAGCCAATCACCACGTCGGAACCTTTCATGCCTCCGGTAGGTGAAAAACCGAGGCCAACGTATCCCTTTGTCGCCACCTGCAGGAGGGAAGGAAGGGGAAAGGGGGGGGGGAAGGGTTTAGGTTAGGTTAGGTTTGGTGAAAGGCGTATTGTATGGACAGTGTATAGGCAGTGTATGGGCCCTTCTCGTTGTATAGGCGCTTATTCACTCACTGGCTCAATAATTCAATAGTGTTTTCCATTCACTTATTGTCATTTATTCGCCTACTCACTCGCTCACTCTTTCTCACTCTATCACTCTTCCACTCTTCCACTCTCTCTCTCTCTCTCTCTCTCTCTCTCTCTCTCTCTCTCTCTCTCTCTCTCTCTCTCTCTCTCTCTCTCTCTCTCTCTCTCTCATGTAATCTTCTTTACTCAGTCACTCTTCTTTACTCAGTGACTAATGGACTCACTCACTCACTCACTCACTCACTCACTCACTCACTCACTCACTCGCATTTCTCTCTCTCTCTCTCTCTCTCTCTCTCTCTCTCTCTCTCTCTCTCTCTCTCTCTCTCTCTCTCTCTCTCTCTCTCTCTCTCTCTCTTGCAATCTTCTTTACTCAATGACTAATGGACTCACTCACTCACCCACTGACTCACTGACTCACCTGCACCTCCAGCGTGAGTCCCTCCTCCTCGGGGCTCCACAGCATCACATAGTGCCCCCTGTGGTCCATCACTGCCTGGTGGTGGAAGCGGTGGGGGGGCAGCGACCCTTCCACGCCCATCCCCACCTTCGTCACCACTGCCATAGCCCCCCACCAGCACCACCACGACGCTGTCACCCCTATCACTCCCCCAGGGGCGCCCCATCTCCTCCGTGGCCACATCCTGAAGGAGGGGAGGGATGGGGAAGGGTTGAATAAAGAGGGAAGACGAGATATTGAATGTAATTGTAAAGAAAAGATGAGAAAGAATGAAATGGTGGGAGACAACGAGTGCGTGTGTTGAAAGGGAATGATTTGGAAAGGCAAGGCGAGGTATTAACTGGAATGAGACGCATGGTGTTTGACAATGGGTGGGAAAGAAGGAAGTGAGAATAGGAAGACACTGAATGTAAGTGTGCTGGAAGGAATTCATACTGTAATCAACTTCGTGAACCGAGAAATGTTTAGGGTCTTATTACATGTGTATATATTATCGTTGAAACGCGAATATTTGGAACTAAAGGGTAATGTAGCTGAAATAATTAACCTACACAATATTCTGTACGGGAAACGTCACTCTCTATATATAATTGCATCTAGAATTATGGTTACGCCTTCCACACTAATGTTTGATCACAAGTACAGATTCACCTCTTCAGTACTGGGTCACATTATTACCTAGAGATTTGTGTACCATTAGACCATTTCATTGACATTAGGAAGGGTCTATGGAGGTCAGAAGATTAATGGCAACAGTCTTCACTATTTTAATCCAGACATAAGTTTCTGAAGCTATAAAATCACCAAATAGTAACCAGAAGGAACATTTTTTTTCTTCCCTACGTAAAAAAAAAAAAATAAAATAAAATAATGAAAACGCGTCACGGTACTGTAGGGGACAATTAGAACATCCTTTATATATTTACTTCAGTCTGAGGAGGGTCGACACTGCGGAAAGTCACACTGAGTCACTTTAAAAGAATCTGAAGAACACTGCGATGTCTGATTTTTTTTTTTTTTTTGTCTTTTTTTTGTTGCTCAGATAGGAAGCATGATTAATTCTTCATCTTCCTTTGTTGTTTTTTTCTCGCCCCTTGTTTCTTTGGAGATTTTTACAGGTCATCAACCTCAACCTTTTACCTCCTCCTCCTCCTTCTCCTCCTCCTCCTCCTCCTCCTCCTCCTCCTCCTCCTCCTCCTCCTCCTCCTCCTCCTCCTCCTCCTCCTCCTCCTCCTCCTCCTCCTCCTCCAAATCAATGCTACCTGTTAAGCATTCAAATCGAGTGCCATAGTATATTTCTACACTACTACTACTACTACTACTACTACTACTACTACTACTACTACTACTACTACTACTACTACTACTACTACTACTACTTCTTGTTCTTCTTCTTTTTGTTCTCATTGTTCTCGTTGTTCTTGTTCTTGTTCTTTTCTTTTACTACTACTACTACTACTACTACTACTACTACTACTACTACTACTACTACTACTACTACTACTACTACTAGGAGGAGGAGGAGGAGGATAAAAATGATAGTGTGAAGTTTGCTACTAGAACAGCTGACAAATCACACACACACACACACACACACACACACACACACACACACACACACACACACACACACACACACACACACACACACACACACACACTCTAGTCACTTTTAATACAATACATCTCCTTCCTGTATCCTGACATTCTCAAATAAATACAACATGCTTTCCTCTTTCTCTATTTTCCTTTCATTTGTATCCGTCTTTCCTCCCTTTTCTCCTCCACTACTTCCCTCCAATCCTTCCCTCCAATTTCTCCCTCCTCCCTCCCTTCCCTCCTGCCATTTCTTCATTATGCATCGGATCACTTCGATGTGTGTGTGTGTGTGTGTGTGTGGGGGTTTACCTGCGTCGTTGGCATTCCTTGCATTTAAAATCGACTTTTCCTGAATTTTTCCCATTTTAACACTGAAAGCTTTACAATTATTTTTTTTCCCATTCCTTATATCAGTTTCACCTTTCAATTTTTTTTTTTTAAGGCGTTACTATTCCTTACATTTTGATCATCTTGTTAATTCAGACCATAACTCAATTTTGTTCAATGATATCGTGGAAAGAAAATTGACTCACCTGATCCATTAACTACATAACTATCTTTGTTCTTTTTTTGCCTTAACTCGTCCCTCACACTGACTTTATATCGGCCGCTCGTGAATAATTAAGGATAATCGAAGGGAAGGGAATGGAGAGAGTGGACGCAAGTGGCCAGCGTGGTGAAGGGTATATGAAGAGTAGGGCTGATAATTGTGGTGGAGGGAGGAGGTACGAGCAGGAGAGAGAGAGAGAGAGAGAGAGAGAGAGAGAGAGAGAGAGAGAGAGAGAGGGGGGGGAGATTCGCAATGTATCGTAAATTGTGAGACGAAGGAATAAAAGTATGTTGCAAGTGGTTTTTGTAAAATGTGCCAATTCTTTGATAAAATGATAAACAGACAGACATACAGACAAATAGAACAGAGAGATAGAAACAAGCTGACGAAAGGAAGAACACACACACACACACACACACACACACACACACACACACACACACACACACACACACACACACACACACACACACACACACAGAATACGCGATCAGGTGTTCCGGAAACCACTCGATTCCTGTCCCACACTTCTGAAATATTGAAAGTTTTGCAGTGGCGTCTTTTTATAGATGGCGTTTGTCGCGGCACTGCTCCACTGTCGCCCTGCCGTTCACCTCTTACTCCTTAAACGTTGCCTGTGTGTTAATGTGAAAGAAAATAACTGTATATCGCAACGCCACTCCTCATGATAAGAAAAATATAATACTTTGTGGTACTTCAGGTTGATTTTGTACTGTATTGGTATTTGAGTCGATATTGATTTGAAAGGTTTCGTTTTCTTTTTTTTTTTTCTTTTTTTTTTTTTTTTCTAAATCATGAAGTGTTACAATATCGCTGGTAATGTTGATAGAAACGTCATTGTTTTGTGTACGAGACTGAAATGTTGAATTGAAATAATGTTTTGATTCATAGTTAAATTTGATTATATTATTCTTACGTTTTGCTGTCATCTAACTATCCTCGAAACTTTGTATTTTATTAAGTTTACAAAAAAAAAAAAAAAAAAACATTTAAATTGCAATGGTGTTTCCGTTTGTAGTTTAACATTTCATTACATTGCATTCATCTTTGGCATTAATAAAACATAACAGAAACCAGGAATACACAAACACATTTTTACTTGATTTTCCAGTTTACAGTTACCTTTAACCCTTTCTGTACCATGACGTGTTTTCATATTAATTCTTCTTACTATTTGCTGATTTTATACAGCTTCAGAAATTTATGTGCGGGAATTAAAATAGTGAAGACTTTGGCCATTAATCTTTAGATCTCCATAGACCCATCCTAATGTCAATAAAATGGTCTAATCGTACACAAATCTCAAGGTAAAAATGTGTCAGTATTGAAGGGGTTAAATGTCACTATTACTCGTATATTACAATCTTTTGGACAATAAAATGAATCACAAACGCAACATTACAAACATGAATCAAGTGAACATAGCCACAGTAACAACATATCTGGACGCGTTTTGACTCTAGTTACCTTTGAGTCAGGCAATCTCTACGCTGAGCACTCCATCTAACAAGGCATCCACGGAAATGTCACGTGCTGGTTCGCTGATCACCGCACACGCTGTACTTCCTCTGCGGCGGCTCAAGTCAGACTGGTGTGCAGAGTGAAGTGTCTGAGTCGCGTCCTGAGCCCTGAGCACCGCCAGTATTAAGCGATTGGTGTGTCATGCTTCGTGCCTCGCCTCGGTCCTCGCCACGCGTCACTCGGTCACTCCATCTTTCCTTCCCTCGATGGCCACTTTGCCCTCCTGTGTTCGTGGTCATAAGTGGCGGCTGTGTTTACCTCCCTGCCTTTACTGCCGTTATTTGCCGCATTACCTCCCTTATTACTGCTTGTCTACTACTACTACTACTACTACTACTACTACTACTACTACTACTACTACTACTACTACTACTACATTTGTCCCTGAATTTTGACTGATTCTTTTGATTCGTTTGTGAAGACTACAGTTCAAGCGGGCTTTTTTTTTTTTTTTTTTTTTAATGTACATATTTTTTGCCCTTGGTAATTTTCCCTCTTACATGAAAAAAAAAATTCTACTACTCCTATTTCTACTCACCTCCTACTCCTAGCACTCCTACCACCACCACCACTACCACCACCACTACCACAACTAATACAACCACCATCATAGCTACGGTGAAGTAATGATCTGTCACAGCATTATAAATGGCTTAGGATACGTGGAAGTCCTGTAGTGTGTGTGTGTGTGTGTGTGTGTAGCAATGTAAAGTAATGATGTGTCAAGGTATATTATAAATCGCCCTTGTACATAATATAGGGAGCGTTACCTGAGCTGATGTAATATAATGGGCGCACCTTAATTGCCTGTTACCTGATATTAATTAGTGTGTGTGTGTGTGTGTGTGTGTGTGTGTGTGTGTGTGTGTTTCACTGTTTGATCTGCTGCAGTCTCTGACGAGACAGCCAGACGTTACCCTACGGAACGAACTCAGAGCTCATTATTTCCGATCTTCGGATAGGCCTGAGACCAGGCACACACCACACACCGGGACAACAAGGTCACAACTCCTCGATTTACATCCCGTACCTACTCACTGCTAGGTGAACAGGGGCTACACGTGAAATATCTCCCAAAACACCCAAATATTTCCACCCGGCCGGGAATCGAACCCCGGTCCTCTGGCTTGTGAAGCCAGTGCTCTAACCACTGAGCTACCGTGTGTGTGTGTGTGTGTGTGTGTGTGTGTGTGTGTGTGGTATATTGTAATTGTTGGGTTGCAGTTCTTCGCTTTGTTGTATCATTTGTTTGGGATATATGGCTTGGATTAGGAGGAAGGCAGATCTCTCTCTCTCTCTCTCTCTCTCTCTCTCTCTCTCTCTCTCTCTCTCTCTCTCTCTCTCTCTCTCTCTCTCTCTTTCTTTCTTTCTTTCTTTCTTTCTTTCTTTCTTTCTTTCTTTCTTTCTTTCTTTCTTTCTCTCTCTCTCTCTCTCTCTCTCTCTCTCTCTCTCTCTCTCTCTCTCTCTCTCTCTCTCTCTCTCTCTCTCTCTCTCTCTCTCTCTCTCTCTCTCTCTCTCTCTCTCTCTCTCTCTCTCTCTCTCTCTCTCTCTCTCTCATACTATAACACCATTTCCCTCAATTAATCTACCTGAGTTTCCCTTTCTTTATTTCTCCCCCTATACCTTTCTCCCTAATACCCTTCTCCTCCCCCTACCCTTGGGCAACCAACAACCCCGACCCTCCCTCCCAGGCAGTCTCCTCGTGTTACCTATCAAAGAAAACGGTGTGGGACAAACTAATCTATTCCTTCAGCTTCACCCACTCACGCAATGACAAACTTTGAACACCTGCTACGTTGAAACCTGATTACTTAGCGCCGGACTGAAGGCACCACGTAATTGCAAGACACAAGAGGAACACGTGACGGAGAAATGTTTAAAGTTTAAAGAGTCTATTGAATATTTAAGGTTTCCACGAGAATTGAGAGAGATTTTGTGGTAATAGTTTGGCGTGGGAGGAAACAGGTGTAGTGAGAGGTTAGTTGCTCACCTGTGGAGGGTCTAGGAGTGGAGTCAAGGGCGTGGAGGTTTAGTGGGGTAGGTGTCAGTCCTCATAGGTCGCTGCTGTGACCGGTAACACACACAGACACGGGAAACTAAGCCGATTGAGGTGTCTTTGTCTTCGCTTCCAAACCTGTCAGTAGCCTCCTCC
>NC_059286.1:9756139-9766139 GCF_017591435.1 Portunus trituberculatus
GGTGCTTCGGATGATTACAGAGAGAGAGAGAGAGAGAGAGAGAGAAAAAAATGTGATGAGAGTGTAGACAGGCGGACGAGATGGACAGACAGACGGACAGGCAGGCAGACAGACAGACAGGCGCCCTCAGCTACCTGGCGGGGCGGTGTAATTATTTTAATGAGCTGCGTGTCTTCGTCGGGCTACTTCAGATCATAAATGGAAGGAAAGACGAGGAGTATCGAGACCACTGGGGGAAAATTGCTGCTCCTCTCTCTCTCTCTCTCTCTTTTACTTCTTCATTGCCTTCTGCGTCTGCTTCTGCTGCTTCTAATCGCGCTCTTGTTGTTTTTTTCTCATTTTTTTTTCTTTTTTTTTTTTTTTTTTTTTTTTGTCATCGTCTTCGTGTGTTTCTTTTCTTCTTTTGTCTTTTTTTTCTTTTTTTCTTTCTTCTTCTTCTTCTTCTTCTTCTTCTTCTTCTTCTTCTTCTTCTTGTTCTTCTTCTTCTTGTTCTTCTTCTTTTGTGTTTGTTTGGTTCAACGATCTATATAATAATTTCTAACCAATTTTCTTCACTCATTTTTTTTATTGTAGATTCAAATCGTAATTTATTTTCTTTCATACCTTTTTGCCTTGAATTTTTTTTTTTTTTCTTCTTCATTTTGCAGTGTGAGTTTTGTTGAGTGGTCTAATATTTCCACCTATATCCTTTCTGTTTATTATTATTTATTTCCTTCCTTTCCCTCTTCTTTATTTTCTTCCTTATCTTCTTCAGTTTAGTAGAGTTTTCCTAAGAATTTTGGTGTGTTGTCAATTTTTTTTTTATCAAATTGTATCATTCCGAGATTTATTATTATTGTTTTCTTTTTATCTTCGTGGTCGCCTACTGCTGTGTGCTTCGTTCAATGTTCGTAAATGTCTGCCTGTGAAGAGTTAGTAAGCCCTTCAGTACTGGGACACCTGTCTACCTTGAGATTTGTGTACGATTAGACCATTTTATTGACATTAGGAAGGGTCAGTGGAGGTCAGAAGATTAATGCCTAGAGTCTTTACTATTTTAATCCTCCACATGAGTTTCTGAAGCTATATAAAATCACCAAATATTTGTTTTATCTCTTCTTTTCTTCTCTACATTTTTTCTCTCTCTCCACTTGTTTCACCTCTCCATTTTGTCTCTCCACCTGTCTCATCTCTCCATTTCATCTCTCCATTTGTCTCATCCCTCCTGGCTTCTCTACACCTACACGAGTCCCTTCCTGAAAGTGAAGCTCTTGTTATGAGAGAAAACGATGATATTTCTAGGGTAACTCAAACATTATCATTATTATCTCTCTCTCTCTCTCTCTCTCTCTCTCTCTCTCTCTCTCTCTCTCTCTCTCTCTCTCTCTCTCTCTCTCTCTCTCTCTCTCTCTCTCTCTCTCTCTCTCTCTGCAAGGAGAGAGAGGAGAAGGAGAAGAACGAAGGGAGGAGAAAAAGGTGAGAATGAAGGAGTAGGAGAAGGAAAGAGAAAGGAAAAGAAGAGGAGGAAGAGGAGGAGGAGGAGGATGTAATAGATGAAGTGGAAGCAAGAGAAGAGATGAGGAAGAAGAAGATGGGAGAAGGAGGATGAAATAGAAAGGGAGTGAAGAAGAAGGATAGCGAAGGAAGATGATGAGGAAGAGGAGGAGGAGGAGGAGGAGGAGAAGAAGAGGAGGAAGTTTCAATAGAGCACACAGTTCCAGCCAGCCGTGTACACACAAATATTGCAAACTCACGCGTGTACACAGCATCGGTACACACAAGCCATGTACGTAAAAATTATCCTAGACAGTCATAAAACACACGTCACTATTGTGTGTGTGTGTGTGTGTGTGTGTGTGTGTGTGTGTGTGTGTGTGTGTGTGTGTGTGTGTGTGTGTGTGTGTGTGTGTTTTCCATCTCTACAATTATTATTTTCAATCTATTCCTTCCTCTCCTCCTCGTCTTCTTCCTCCTCCTTCTCCTCTTCCTCCTCCTGCTCTTTCTCTCTCTCCTCTCCCTCCTCTTCTTCCTCTTCTCCTCCTCCTCCTCCTTTCCGCTTCAACAACTTGTATTTATTCGTCTTTCTTGATCCTATTTTGCATCATCTGTTTTCATGCTATTCCTCCTCCTCCTCCTCCTCCTCCTCCTCCTCCTCCTCCTCCTCCTCCTCCTCCTCCTCCTCCTTTTCCTCCTCATGCTCCTCCTCCTTTTAAGAGTCACGTTTTCCACAAAATTTCAACTTTATTCTCTTTTCTCGCCTTCCCACTTACTACCGTCCTCCTCCTCCTCCTCCTCCTCCTCCTCCTCCTCCTCCTCCTCCTCCTCTGCAATATTGTCATGACCCGCCTCTCGGACCGCCGTCACCGTCACTCACTGCTGGTCAAAAAGTGAACCTTCGGGTAAATAGCGTGTAATTGACGTGGCGGGAGGAGGAGGAGGAGGAGGAGAAGAAGAAGAAGAAGAAGAAGAAGAAGAAGAAGAAGAAGAAGAAGAAAAAGAAGAAGAAGAAGAAGAGGCTGGTCAGGGTTTGGGAAGAGTTGGATCAGAAGTGAGTTTTTTGTGTGACGTCAGGTATTCTTAAGAGGAGGAGGAGGAGGAGGAGGAGGAGGAGGAGGAGGAGGAGGATAGAAAGAGGAGGAATGTATAGGGGAAGGTGTCAAGAGGGTGAAAAATTTTTAGATCTGAGTGCAGGACAGAGAGAGAGAGAGAGAGAGAGAGAGAGAGAGAGAGAGAGAGGGGAGGGAGAGAGAGGGTCATACTAGGCCGTAAAGAAGAGCTAATCACTTTTAAATTCACAAAACTTGCAAGTTGACTCATAAAACTGAACTCTATACACTTTTATTTTGGGTAGAAAAGGGTGTGAAGAGGCGCCATTATGCACACATACTCTCTCTCTCTCTCTCTCTCTCTCTCTCTCTCTCTCTCTTTCTTTTTATTCTTTCTGTTTGATTTAAAATTGTTCTTTGTTGATCTGTCTTTCTTAATCTCTCTCTCTCTCTCTCTCTCTCTCTCTCTCTCTCTCTCTCTCTCTCTCTCTCTCTCTCTCTCTCTCTCTCTCTCTCTCTCTCTCTCTCTCTCTCTCTCTCAAGCTTTTCTCTTCCTCTACCTCCTTTCCATACCTCCATTCTTCTCCTCTCTCCGCTCCATCTTCTCTTATCCACCACCAGCTCTCTCTCCTCCTCCTCCTCCTCCTCCTCCTCCTCCTCCTCCTCCTCCTCCTCCTCCTGCCAAGCTATCAGGAGGAACCCATTAAGAAAGGGTGAGGAAGGGGCGTGGCTCACAGATACACGGAACCTCTATTATACCTCTTCTTCCTCCTCCTCCTCTTCCTCCTCCTCCTCTTCTTCCTCCTCCTTCTTCTCCTCTCTACTCTTCCTCTTTTTATTCTCTCTCTGTCTCGCTCTCTAATTTTCGTTATCTCTTCTCTCCTGTTTTATTGTTTTTTTGTGTCTTGTTCTTGTTCTTCCTCTTCCTTTTCTCCTTTTTAATTTTTCTGTCCTTTATTCTCTTCTTTTTTATGTTTTTTTTCTTTCTTTATCTAATTTTTATCAAGTCTTTTCTGTATTCTTGTTTCTCATGTTATATTTTTTCTTCCTCTTGCTATTTTCAGTCTCTCTCTCTCTCTCTCTCTCTCTCTCTCTCTCTCTCTCTCTCTCTCTCTCTCTCTCTCTCTCTCTCTCTCTCTCTCTCTCTCTCTCTCTCTCTAAAAAGGCCAAACATCTGCCTTATTATTTCCATTATCATCATCACCATTAATATATTGTCCCCTTATCACCATAGTCATTTGTTTGCCTTTCACTCCTCCTCCTCCTCCTCCTCCTCCTCCTCCTCCTCCTCCTCCTCCTCCTCCTCCTCCTCCTCCTCCTCTATCTTCACCAGGAATGTCATCTTCTCCCTCCTCCTCCCTCTTCCTTCTCCTCTTCCACCATTATCCTGACCCCCCCTCCATCACCTCCCTTCTCTTCTTCATCACCTCTTTTCCTTCCTTCCTCCTCCTCCTCCTCCTCCTCCTCCTCCTCCTCCTCCTCCTCCTCCTCCTCCTCCTGTTTCCTCTCGTTAACAACCTCGCCACACACACACACACACACACACACACACACACACACACACACACACACACACAAAGAGAGAAAGAAGAAGAAAGAAATAGGAAACACAAACACAAAAAATAAAGGAAATATACATAAAGAAATGAGAGAGAGAGAGAGAGAGAGAGAGAGAGAGAGAGAGAGTTTTGTCGTCCCCTGAACAAAATCAGAATAAGTTAGAAGAAGAATGCAAATTTCGATGTTTGTCAAGTGGGTGGAGTGAGGGCGGGGAGTGGGCGGGTGGGCGGGCAGGCGGGAAGGTAAGCGGAGGGTGAAGGGTGGAGCAGGGCCGAGAAAGTGGGAAGGAGGAGGAGGAGGAGGAGGAGGAGGAGGAGCAAAATAAGACAAGGAAGGCGAAGAGGAGGAAGAGAAAAACTGAGAAGGAAAGAAGGTGAATGGAAGAGAACACAAGAGAGAGAGAGAGAGAGAGAGAGAGAGAGAGAGAGAGAGAGAGAGAGAGTAAGCCAGCGACAACAAAACACAACAAAGCAAGCAAGCAGAAAGACAGACAAAACATGGGTGATGACAGATGATGATGGTGATGAGGAAGGAAGAGGAGGAGGAGGAGGAGGAGGAGGAGGAGGAGGAGCAGCAGCAGCAGGGAACTAGCAATGGGCAGGGTAAGGGGGGTAGTGGCAGGGTATTGAGGGTGGCAGGCAGGGTGTATGGAAGGGGATTTAGACGTCAGTGTGAGGGTAACTAGTGGCTTGAGTAACACTGGCAGGATGTTTATGTAAATGGTGGTGATATATTGTGTGTGAGGCAGCAGGCAGGACTATCTCTCTCTCTCTCTCTCTCTCTCTCTCTCTCTCTCTCTCTCTCTCTCTCTCTCTCTCTCTCTCTGCATTAACATTGTAATTTCACTCATTCTTCTTAATTTTCTCCTCTTCCTCTTTTTCCCTCCCTTCTCCTGCGTCCTCTTCTTCTTTTGTCCTCCTCCTCCTCCTCCTCCTCCTCCTCCTCCTCCTCCTCCTCCTCCTCCTCCTCCTCCTCCTCGCATCGCATCTGTTTGTTGACTCAGCTGCTTAGATAGGCATGAGAATGGAATGATTCACTTCTGTTTGTGCTTTTTGATGTTGTACATACAGCGTCTCTTCCCCTCCCCCCCGTCTCTCTCTCTCTCTCTCTCTCTCTCTCTCTCTCTCTCTCTCTCTCTCTCTCTCTCTCTCTCTCTCTCTTGTTTATTCTTCTTATTTTCATTTTACGTTGATTATTTATTTTGTTATGGTAATTTTTCGTCGCTTCTGTTTTTCTGTCTTTCTTTTGTTGAGAGAGAGAGAGAGAGAGAGAGAGAGAGAGAGAGAGGGCACCGTTAGGAGGACCGGCCCGGAAGGCAGAGAGAGAGAGAGAGAGAGAGAGAGAGAGAGAGAGAGATATAGAGATACTCCTGTCGACCTAATACTCTACATAAGTACTAATGGCCACACCCACCAACCCCCCCCACACACACACACACACACACACACACACACACACACACACACACACACACACACACACACACACACACACACACACACACACACACACACACACACACACTTGTATCTTACGTGTCTATGAATCTTTGGCGTTTTCTTAATTGAATACTAAAATTTATTTGACGTGAGATCTTAAAATTCATCTCTCTCTCTCTCTCTCTCTCTCTCTCTCTCTCTCTCTCTCTCTCTCTCTCTCTCTCTCTCTCTCTCTCTCTCTCTCTCTCTCTCTCTCTCTCTCTCTCTCTCTCTCTCTCTCTCTCTCTGCATTCTTGTCTCTCTCTCTTTTCCTCCTCCTCCTCCTCCTCCTCCTCCTCCTCCTTCCTTTATCTTGGTGACACTTTTTTCCTTTCTCTCTTTCTTCCCTTCCTTCTTTCCTCATCGTTGACTTTGTTACCTCTCACTTTCTTTCCCTCCCTCCTTCTTTCCCTCCTTCCCTCCTTCCCTCCTCATGGAACCTTGGAGGAAAGATGAGGACAGTAAATCTCTCTCTCTCTCTCTCTCTCTCTCTCTCTCTCTCTCTCTCTCTCTCTCTCTCTCTCTCTCTCTCTCTCTCTCTCTCTCTCTCTCTCTCTTTTCGGAATAAACTCTGGCGTCGCTTGAGAGAAGTGAATACATTATCATTGATGATGAAGAGCTTATACATTTTCTTTAACGGAGAGGGTCACTGACTCTCTCTCTCTCTCTCTCTCTCTCTCTCTCTCTCTCTCTCTCTCTCTCTCTCTCTCTCTCTCTCTCTCTCTCTCTCTGATAATGGTTAAGTCTTTTTAACCTGTGTTTCTTTCCTATCTTACACGTTACCAATTTCTCTCTCTCTCTCTCTCTCTCTCTCTCTCTCTCTCTCTCTCTCTCTCTCTCTCTCTCTCTCTCTCTCTCTCTCTCTCTCTCTCTCTCTCTCTCTCTCTCTCTCTCTCTCTCTCTGTTTTGTCTCCAGGTGACAAATATTTAGATCAGATGGATGACAAGCTCAGGTGTTTTGTCTCCAGGTGACAAATATTGCAATTAATGAATTAAATTATCAGTATTAATCAAGGACGCAATTTCTGAGCTCAGATAAACAGATGAAAGGAGGCGAACTGTACGAACAGCGCTGTGTTCACCTGTTTACCTGTATCCTTCATTCTTCTATTAGTATACAGTTTCTGAGCTCAGGTAAAGGCAGGTGAACGCAGGTGAGCAATAACACTCTATCTACCTGTTTGTGGACACCTTAGAAGCACCTGTAACCTTGATGATCTTATGAGCATCACCGATCATCCCTTTTACGGGTTCACATCCTCTATAATGAGAATCTGATCGCTTTTGTTAGTGAAGATGGATTCCTCAAGGAGATTTTCCCTATTAATAGC
This sequence comes from Portunus trituberculatus, assembly GCF_017591435.1. Classification (NCBI taxonomy): domain Eukaryota; kingdom Metazoa; phylum Arthropoda; class Malacostraca; order Decapoda; family Portunidae; genus Portunus; species Portunus trituberculatus. The sequence goes on from NC_059286.1 coordinate 9,763,034, forward strand.
TTCCCATCATCTTTATAAGGCTCTCGATCGTCTTAGAGGGAATTCTTGCCTATTTTTGGCCGTGATGGTGAGGGGAAGTGGATGTCCTTATAGAGACGTTGTGGTTTGGAGTAAGTGGATTAAATGGATAGGGAAAGTGGTTAACCCCTTGAGTAGCATGACGCGTTTCCATATTCACTCTGCTTACTATGTGGTGATTTTATAGAGCTTCAGAAACTTGTGTAGTGATTAAAATAGTGAAGACTGTGGCCATTAATCTTGTGACCTCCATAGACCCTTCCTAATGTCAGTGAAATGGTCTAATCATACACAAATCTCAAAGTGAAAATGTGACCCAGTACTGAAGAGGTTTAATAGAGGAGGTGAATAGAATGACTTAGCGTGCGTGAAGGAGGAAAATAGACGTGTAAATATGAGGTATCTTGACCAAATTATAGGTGTAAGTGGTGGAGTGAATAAAAAATGAGGTAGAGGATGTAATGGAGAAGTGTTTCGTTAATAGTGGAGTGGATTGGGATTGACTGAAGATAATTTTTGGAGTAAAGGAGCAATAGTTAACTTAGGAAGATAATTCAAGGTTTATTTTTTTGTTAAAGGGAGTTAAATTAGACGTATTAGTATGAGTTCCTTGCTTATTTCTGTGGAATTGGGAGTGACTGAAGATTATTTTTGGAGTAAAGGGGTAATAGTTAACTTAGGAAAGGAATTAAGGGTTTATTTGTTAATGGGGGGTTTAATTAGACATATTAGTGTGAATACCTGGATAATTAATAGATTTCTGTAAAGTGAGTGACAGAAGAGTTTTTTGGAGTAATGGGGTAATAGTTAACTTAGGAAAGGAATTAAGGGTTTATTTGTTAATGGGGGGTTAGATTAGACGCATTAGTGTGAATTCCTTGTTCAGATAAGGGATTTATTTCTATGGAGTGGAAGTGACAGAAGAGAATTTTGAGTAATGGAGTAATGGTTAACTTAAGAAAGGAATTAATGGCTTATTTATCGTTAATGGGGTTAAATTAGATACATTAGTGTGAATTCCTAGACAATTAATGGATTTCTGTAAAGTGAGGGAAATAATTTTTTTTAATAGAGTAAAAGGTGGAACAGGAAAGGAATTCAAGTTTGTTTTTGTTAATGGGGTGAGTGGAAGAGAGCGCTGCGGTGGAGAGGAGTACATTTTGAGAGGTGGGAGTGGCAAAGGGAGAGGCGGGAGAGTGGAGAGAAGTGAGAGGGTGAGAGGGAGCATTAGAATCAGCTGGTTTCATTTGATGGTATCAGTAAGTTGCAGATGAAGCAGTCAGTGAGAAGAGAGAGAGAGAGAGAGAGAGAGAGAGAGAGAGAGAGAGGAGGGAGAGGGAGGGAGAGGGAAGGCTTAAAACTCCCTCCGCTACACTAACATCATGCTGAGATAAAATCAAGGTGTGCTTAAGAGAGAGAGAGAGAGAGAGAGAGAGAGAGATGTATTACAGCTTTTGTTTCTATTTTCTCCTTTTCTTTTAGTATCTCCATTTATTTATTTCTACTTTTTATTTCTTCCTCCATTTTATATCTCCTTTTCATCTCCTTTTCATCTCCCTTTCATCTCCCTCTATTTCATCATCTAGTTGCATATTTTTCTCTCTATTCTTTCTCCTATCCTCGCATTTCTTCCCACCTCTCCATTTCTTACCATTTTTCTTCATTTCCATCCTTTTTCTCTCTCGTCAATTTTTCTTCCTCTTTTTTCTTCCATTTTTCTCTTTCTTTCATTTTTCTTTCCTCTTCCTTCTCTTTCGTCTATTTTCTTCATCTTTTCTCTTTCATACATTTTTCTTTCGCCTTTCTCTCATTTTTCTTTCTTCTTCCTTCTCTTTCTTCCATATTTCTTCCTCTTCTCTTCCTTCCCTTCTTCTCTTTCTTCTATCTCTCTCTGCTCATTTCTTAAGTTCTCCTCTCTCTCTCTCTCTCTCTCTCTCTCTCTCTCTCTCTCTCTCTCTCTCTCTCTCTCTCTCTCTCTCTCTCTCTCTCTCTCTCTCTCTCTCTCATCTTTACGTCCCCCAGTAAGCTTCCTTCCTTTTCTGCATCTCCTCTCTTTCTTTTGTCTTCTATTTCTCTCTCTCTCTCTCTCTCTCTCTCTCTCTCTCTCTCTCTCTCTCTCTCTCTCTCTCTCTCTCTCTCTCTCTCTCTCTCTCTCTCTCGTTTTTACCTCTATTTTCCTACTTTTTGTTCACCTTTATACTCCTTACTCTCTCTCTCTCTCTCTCTCTCTCTCTCTCTCTCTCTCTCTCTCTCTCTCTCTCCCTTAGCAGGCTCTCTGTTATGCCTGAAATTATGATAAAGTGGTCGCCAGAAGCACCTTTGTTTACAGAGCGAGATGGCCTGATAGCAGCGGGAAGGTCCGGCGCGCCCTCTCCACTTCGGCTCACCGCGCGATCCGTAAAAGTGAGATAAATACTTTTCTATTATTTTCTCAGGTACGGCCTTTCAAACAGTGATGCTCTGGTGTTTTTTGTTTTGTTTTTTTGTCTATTTTTTTTCTTCTCCCGGAGCCGAAGTCGTGTTAAGATCGAAGTTTCCTCTTGTTGTGGTGTGGATGGAGGGAATGAAGGGAAGGAGGAAAGGAGGGAAGGAGGGAAGGAGGGAGGGAGGAGTCAGTTTGGTCATGAAATATTGCGAACGCTCCCTGACCTTCATATGCTAAGCAGCTTACGAACGAGAGAGAGAGAGAGAGAGAGAGAGAGAGAGAGAGAGAGAGAGAGAGAGAGTAAAGAGAGGGAGACATACTTGATTCTTCTTATTTTTCCTTCATGTCTTTTGGCGTCTTTTCATATTCTTTCATTTTTTTTCCATTCTTGCATTTTATTTTATTTTTTCTCCTTCGTCTTCTCTTTCCTTCATTCCTTCCTTCTTTCGTGGTAAAATAGTCCTCCTTTTTACCTGTTCCTTCTTTTCCATCTCTTCCTTCTACCTTTTCTCTCTTTGATGTCCTTACCTCATTCTTTTCTCTCTCCTTTCCTCTCCTTCCTTCCTTCCTTCCTTCCTTCCTTCCTTCCTTCCTTCCTTCCTTCACCGTAATATGGTCTCCTCCTCTTTTACCTTCCTCCTTTTACCACATTTCATGACTCTC
>NC_059286.1:9776139-9781139 GCF_017591435.1 Portunus trituberculatus
GGAGGAAGAGGAGGAGTAGGAGGAGGAGGAGAAAGTCTATTACGGTGAAGGATATGATTAATTTATGATGATTTACACTGTTGTTTTTACATGGCGGGTATTTTGCTGAGAAGAGAATATTCTGTGTGCCTGGAACTCAGTGTGTGCTCAGCCCGAAGCCCCAAAAAAGTAACAGCGCCTCGGTAATGATGATAATAGCGGTGATAAACTACTGACCACGACGACGGCCAATGCTGAGGGCTGGAGGGGGAGGACGGCGAGGTGATGGGAGGAGAGGGAGAGACTGTGGAGTGGGGTATGGGTTGAAAATTGTTACTACTACTACTACTACTACTACTACTACTACTACTACTACTACTACTACTACTACTACTACTACTACTATCACTACAACTGTCACTCAGTCCCACCACCCAACACACACACACACACACACACACACACACACACACACACACACACACACACACACACACACACACACACACACACACACACACACACACACACACACACACAGACAGGTAGCAATTGGAATACGACGAGAAAAAAAGAAAGGAAAAGTAAAAAAAGACAGGTAAACGCCATCGGGACAGTATGCTAATAAGCTCACCTGAGTGAAGAGAAGAGTAAACAAGCCAGACAGGTAATGGACAGGTGTGCCGATCATTAGCGAGCCAGCCTTGACTGATGCACCTAATTACCGTGAGATGATTAAGAACACTGGATAATTGTGTGAATTTGCCAGGCTGAAGGAAGAGAGACGCGAGGGGGAAACACTGGGGAACACAAAGGAAAGGGGAAATCACCACCAGCAGCATCACACTTGTTGTACTTTGAGATTAACCCCTTCAGTACCATGACGCGTTTCCATATTCATTCTGCTTAGTATTTGCCGATTCTATACAGCTTCAGAAACTTATGTGGGGGATTAAAATAGTGAAGACTGTGGCCATTAAACTTCTTAACCCTTCCTAATGTCAATAAAATGGTATAATGGTACCCAAATTTATAGTAAAAATGCCTCCCAGTACTGAAAGGGATCATGGGTAAACACTAGAGAACAGAAAGAAAGGAACTAACAGCAGCAGCATCACACCTGTTGTACCGAAAGATGCTGTTTGTGATAAGCTGCAATAATCTAGAGAGAGAGAGAGAGAGAGAGAGAGAGAGAGAGAGAGAGAGGTTATAGCTAGCAAAACTGGAGATGAGCTGGGAGATAACGAATGCAATGAGGAGGAGGAGGAGAAGAAGGAGAAGGAGGAGGAGGAGACGGTGGTGATGGTGGTAGTGGTAGTGGTAGAGGAGAGGAGGAGAATGGAAAGGAAATAGAGGAAGGGTAAATAAACGAAGAAGGAAGCCAGCGAGATGAAGGAGAGGAGGAGGGGAGGAAGAAGAGAGGGAAGATAGTGAAATGAGTGAAGATGAGGAGGAAATGTGGACGAAGAGAAGTTAGAGGAAGCCAAAGGGAGGAAATTATGTATACGAAGCAAGAGAGAGAGAGAGAGAGAGAGAGAGAGAGAGAGAGATAATGAATGAAGACAGGATAGATAATTCAGGAGGGAAGACTCAACAATAATTAGAAGTTGAAGATACGAGCTAAATATTCATTAAGATATTCCAAACTTTCGTAATAGCAGTGTTGATAAGGATGGTAATAACAGAGAGAGATGGATAGATAAAGATAGAGAGATGGGCAGATAGAGAGATAGACAAGTTAATAGATAGATAGAGAGAGACAAGATAGATAAACAGATAGAGAGAAAGACAAGTTAATAGATAAATAGATGGATAGACTGATAAATAAATGGATAGAAAGAGAGATAGAGAAGTTGATATATAGATAGATAGATAGATGAATAAGGAAACAGACAGATAGATGAATAGACAAGACACACTTTAAGATAAATTAATACACAAAAAACCTTGACGTAGAAAAATAGACAAATAAACACTTAAATCCATAAATGAAATAACAAACTAATAATAAAAAAAAAACAGATAGATAAACACGTAAATAAATAGATAAAGCAAAAAATACTTCACTTTAGCCCATTTCCCTGGAGGCTGATGCAAGTTTGGCTGAGGAGAGAGAGAGAGAGAGAGGGAGAGGGAGAGGGAGAGGTAGCGTTCCTTCCTGATGGGGCACAACTTGACTCAACACTCAGGGCGCCGCGGCTCTTCCTCCCACCCACCGCCTCGTAAACTTGTGTGTGTGTGTGTGTGTGTGTGTGTGTGTGTGTGTGTGTGTGTCTCCTGCAAGTTTCTATGGAGCGAATACTGACTGCTGATGATATTTTGACGTGTTTTTATTTATTTATTTACTTTTTTTGCTGTTTGACATTTTTATTTGTGTTTTGTGTTTTTGTGTTTTGTAATTTTATATGACTGTTGATGGCGTCTTTTTTTATTTATTTATTTATTTTTGTCTTTTTTTCAATGCTGTTATATTTTATTGTGGTTTGACTGGTTTTGTATTTGTGTTGTCTTGTTTTTGTGTCTCCTGCTGATTTTGTGGTGACTGTTTGCTTATTTTTGTCTTTTTTTAATGCTTCTCTTAATTTTTTGTGGTTTGACTGTTTTTGTTTGTGTTTCCTTGTGTTTGTGTATTGTAATTTTCCGTGGAGCGAATACTGACTCCTGGTGATTTTTTCATATTTTTGCCTTTTTTTTTTAATGCTTCTGTTTTGTTTTTGTGGTTTGACTTTTTTTTGTCTTGTTTTTGTGTCTCCTGCAAGTTTCCGTGGAGCGAATACTGACTCCTGGTGATTTTTTTGGTGACTTTTTACATATTTTGCCTTTTTTTTTTAATGCTTTTGTTTTGTTTTTGTGGTTTGACTTCTTTTTGTTTGTGTTTCCTTGTGTTTGTGTATTGTAACTTTCTGTGAGGCAAACTGTGTCTGTACATTTTAGTGCCTTTCATTTATTTACTTGTATTTAATTCTTCTGTTTTTTATTGTGTGTGGTTTGAGTGCATTTTGTTAACCACCCGTGACAGTCATGATGGAGTGGAGTTTTTTTTTTTTTATATCATGTGGGATTTTCATGGGAATTTATGGGCTAAAGGAGATACTTTTTGGGGGTACCTCCTATCTCAAAGCACACCCGCTAGGAAACCATTGCCCCGAGTGAGGAAGCCCAACCTACACTCGGACCGTGGACAGGATTCGAACACGTGCGCTTGAGACCCCTCAGATCCCAAAGCGCGTATGGTTCCACTGTACCACGCCTTTACTCTCCTTATATCCTTTTTTTTCACATTACTAAACTTGTCACCGATAAATTTTTAAGCACCAAAATATCTACTACTGTTTATTTATTTATTTATTTTTTTTTTTTTTTTCTCTCTCTCTCTGTCCTTGTGTTTGTGTGTTTCTTGCAACATTCTGTAAGGCAAAGGCAAATTGTGGCTGTTGATTTTAGCGCCTTTTCTTTATTTACTTGCCTTTGTCTTGTATTTAATTCTTGTTTTTAATTGTGTGTGGGTTTGACTGTAATTTTTCTTTGTTTCCTTGTGTTTGTTTGTCTCTTGTGACATTTTGGTGGAGAGATTTTTTTTGACTGGATGGTTTTTGGCGTCTTTGTTTTTTTATTGATTTTATTTCTGTTGAAAATTTTTTTTAATGCATGTTTTTTTCAGCTTCCTGGGTTATGATTATTTATTTATTTTCATTAGTGTTGTTTTAAGGAGGAGGAGGAGGAGGAGGAGGAGGAGGTGGTGGTGGTGGTGGTGGTGGTGGTGGTGGTGGTGGTGGTCAAGTTTTCTTCTTCATTTTCTTCTTCTTTCTTCTTCTGTTTTCTTCTTCTTCTTCTTCTTCTTCTTCTTCTTCTTCTTCTTCTTCTTCTTCTTCTTCTTCTTCTTCTTCTTCTTCTTCTTCTTCTCCTCCTCCTCAGTTTTTCCTAGCACAGTTCTGAAACGTTGCACTTAGACTCTCTCTCTCTCTCTCTCTCTCTCTCTCTCTCTCTCTCTCTCTCTCTCTCTCTCTCTCTCTCTCTCTCTCTCTCGGCATTTTCCATTGTTTTTATTACTGTTGATGAGTCAGGCGAGTGATTTCTCATTATTGGCGTTGACTTTTCTTTTCTTTTCTTTTTTTTTCTTGCTTTTATGAAACAATTAGAACTGATCACTTTTATTCGCCTTATTTTATTTCTGACCCTTTGTCGTTATTGAAATTGATGTTTTTCTTATTTTTTTTTTGCAGATTTTCTCGTTTTCTTTTTTTATTTCCTACTTTCATTTTGTTTTGTTTTTATTATTTTCTTTTATTTTTGGTGATTCTGAATAACGCTTTGCAATTTTTGGGATTAATTTTTTCTTATTTCATATTTTCTCATTTTTCTTTTTTCTTTTCCTTTTGATTTTCTTTCTTTTCTTTTCTTTTCTTTTCTTTTTGGTGAGTCAGAATAGCGCTCTGCCATTATTTACATTTACTCTTCTTTTTCTTTCATATTTTCTCAATCTTTCTTCATATTTTCTTATTTCTCTTCTTTTTCTCTTTTCTTTATTCTGTTTTGTTTTTGGTGAATCAGAATAGAGCTTGGTCACTATTTACGTGTATTTCTCTTTTTCTTTCATATTTTCTCATCTTTCTTTGTATTTTTCTGTACACAACATTTGGAGTAAGAAGAACAGTGATGTGTCATTATTTTGCATTGCCTTTTTCCTTTCCTTTCTTCTTTTATTCCTTCAAGTTTTATTCTCATTTTTCATGCAGCAAGAAAAGCGATCCGGCATTATCTGTGCTCGTCTGCCTTTTATTTTGTATTTATTTTATTCTTTTCTATTTTTATTACAATTTTTTTGGTGTAAGAACAGAGATTTGTCATTATTTTCATTATTTTTACTGTATTTTGGCTTTTTGTCTCATGATTTATGTGTGTGTGTGTGTGTGTGTGTGTGTGTGTGTGTGTGTGTGTGTGTGTGTGTGTGTGTGTGTGTGTGTGTGTGTGTGTGTGTGTGTGTGTGAGGGAAGGGGGAGAAGAGATGAGGAAAACATAAG
>NC_059286.1:9783639-9788639 GCF_017591435.1 Portunus trituberculatus
GGCGGCGCAAGGGGTCGTAATGCAAATATATGAGTGCATCTCGTGATTCCGTACGCGTTGCTGTCTAATGGTTCCCTTGTTGCCCGGCATGTGTGTGGCATTGTGGCGGGAAATGTATGTGTGTGTGCTGCCTTGCTTCTGTAGTGTGTGTGTGTGTGTGTAGGTAGGTGTGTTAGGTAGGGTAGTGTCTCTCTGTTATCTCCCTTCTCTCTCTCTCTCTCTCTCTCTCTCTCTCTCTCTCTCTCTCTCTCTCTCTCTCTCTCTCTCTCTCTCTCTCTCTCTCTCTCTCTCTCTCTCTCTCTCTCTCTCTCTCTCTCTCTCTCTCTCTCTCTCTCTCTCTCTCTCTCTCTATTAACTTCTCTACACACATTCTTTCTCTTCCCTCAAATACATCACAGGTAACTTTAGCATGCGTGATAAAACTCTCCTCCTCCTCCTCCTCCTCCTCCTCCTCCTCCTCCTCCTCCTCCTCCTCCTCCTCCTCCTCCTCCTCCTCCTCCTCCTCCTGTTTGATTTACTGTGCGTGTCCTCGGCTCTCCAATCTGACTTCTCCCAACCCTGATTTACTCTCTATAATTTTCTTTCAATTGCGAGCTCAGTATTTCTTGATAATTTATTCTTCCCTTCCTAATGTTGCTGCAACCTTTAATTCATCATCACCCGGGTTATTTATCTCCGTCCCTTCCCTTCCCTTCGTCCGTCTGTCTGTTACAAGTGGTGGTGGTGGTGGTGGTGGTGATGGTGGTGGTGGTGGTGTGATTGTTGTGGTATTTGGTTTTCCTTTTATCGTTTTTATTTTATTTTTATTTTGCGTGTTTTTTTTTTATTGTGGTATGGTGTGTGTGTGTGTGTGTGTGTGTGTGTGTGTGTGTGTGTGTGTGTGTGTGTGTGTGTGTGTGTGTGTGTGTGTGTGTGTCTGTCTGTCTGTCTGTCTGTCTGTCTGTCTGTCTGTCTGTCTGTCTGTCTGTCTGTCTGTCTGTCTGTCTCTCTCTCTCTCTCTCTCTCTCTCTCTCTCTCTCTCTCTCTCTCTCTCTCTCTCTCTCTCTCTCTCTCTCAGGGGTCCAATTAGTGGCTGGATTTATGAGGTTCTTGTCGTTGTCGTCTTCGTTATTATTGTTGTTGTTGTTGTTGTTGTTGTTGTTGTTGTTGTTGTCTATATTTCTTCCTTACAATTCTCTTTCTTTCCTTCTATTCACCATTTCTTCTTTTTTTTTCCTGCGATGTTTTTTATTATTATTATTTTTTTTTTATAATTTCACGTCCTGTTATTTGCATGATCCATTTATGGCAATTTTCATGATCCTTTACTGATTATCTCTCTCTCTCTCTCTCTCTCTCTCTCTCTCTCTCTCTCTCTCTCTCTCTCTCTCTCTCTCTCTCTCTCTCTCTCTCTCTCTCTCTCTCTCTCTCTCTCTTTCTCTGTTTCTTTACATTTCCTTTATTTATTTCCTTTCCCTCCTTTTTTATCACTTTCCCTTGCGCAGAAGACAAAAATTGGAATTGAGAAACTTTCACACACTTTCCTGACGTCTCTCTCTCTCTCTCTCTCTCTCTCTCTCTCTCTCTCTCTCTCTCTCTCTCTCTCTCTCTCTCTCTCTCTCTCTCTCCTTTATTCATTTCCCCTCCATTTTCTTAAGTTTTCTTCCCTTTCAATAGGACTAAAGGTTCATATTTATACTTATTTCCTTCATATCTTACACTATTTACTTAATTTTATACTATTTCTTTAATACTAGTTACTTATTACTTATTTTACACATATTCTATACTAATGTACGTACATATGTAATTACCCAATGTGTTTAACATAAATTAACCTTTTTTTTTTCTCTCTCTCTGTTTTCATGCAGAATAGTTAGCTTTTTGTGTATCTGTAAGTTCATTTTATTGCCCATAAAGTTATCTATAGCTTAAAAAGGCTATTTGTCGTGGTAAGCTATTTTTTTTCTGTTAATTCAAGTACATAAGACAAATATAATAAAGTGTCTAAAGTGTTTAATCTTCATATTTTCTACGTGTTTTCCTCCTTTGAATACGACTGATGTTCATAATTCATATATATCCATTGATTTTCTTTGCATTTTCTGGGTTAAAATTTGATTAATAAATAAATAAATAAATAAATAGATAAATAATAGTTACTTATTGAAGAATAGGGAGGAGGGGAGTGGGGAATAACTCATAGGGTAAAGAAGAAGGACAGGAGGAAAGGAAGAGAGAATAGGACATTGGATAGAAAAAAAAGGAGGAAAGGAAAGACGGAACAGGATAAAGGAAGAGAGAAGGAGGAAGTGGTGATAGGAAGAGAAAGAAAGGAAGATTAGGACAATGGATAGAAAAAGGGAGAAATTGAGAAAAAGGAGAGGAGAATAGGGAGAATAGATAAGAGAAGAGAAAAGGAAGAAATGAGAAAAGGAAAGAAGGAAAATAGGGAGAGAAAGAGTGAGAAAAGAGAAAGAGAGAAACAGAAGGCTAATGGGAGAGAGAATGAAAAATTGACACTAGAAAGAAGGAAAGGGGAAGAATGAGATAATGGAAAAAAAGGAGGAAGTGAGAATAGGGAGAGAAAGAAAGAGGGAGAGAAAGAAAGGGAGAGAGAAGAGGAGGAAACGAGAATAGTGGAGAGAAAGAAAGGGATAGAATAGGATAGTGTGAGAGAAAAGAGGATTTGAGGAAAGGGAGAGAAAGAAAGGGAGAGAGAAAAGGAGGAACAGCAAATAGAGAGAGAAAGAAAGAGGTAGACAGTAAAAAGAAGAAAAAAAAAGAAACTGAGAGACTTTAAGATTTACAAAGAAAACAAACAAACTCTTCTTTCTTAAGTATAAAATTGATTAGGAAAAATATATAGCAATGACGTTGATGTGAGTATTATTGCCATGAGTCAGAGAGAGAGAGAGAGAGAGAGAGAGAGAGAGAGAGAGAGAGAGAGAGAGAGAGAAAGGGATTGCAACTAGAATATTAACATACTCATAAATATAAGTGAAAGTAATGAAATAGAATAGCAACAAGAATCGAACGAGTAGCAAAGACAGAAGAAGAATAAGGAGGAGGAGGAGGAGGAGGAGGAGGAGGAGGAGGAGAGAAGAAGAAGAAGAAGAAGAAAAGAAGAGAAGAAGAAGAAGAAGAAGAAGAGGAGGAGGAGGAGGAGGAGGAGGAGGAGGAGGACGAGGAGGAGGAGATGATATGTGACGACGGGTTTGTGGAATATATTCAGCATGCGTGGGTCTTCTGGGAGAGAGAGAGAGAGAGAGAGATTGGGATAAAGAATAACACACATACAAATCAAGAAAAGAAAGATAGGCAACCAGATAGACGAATGAAAGAAACACACACACACACACACACACACACACACACACACACACACACACACACACACACACACACACACACACACACACACACACACACACACACACACCATTTTAGTTCTTCCGCATCAAAGTAGTGCAAACAAACTTAAACTCTTGAAGAAGAAGAGTAAAATGCAGTGTCTTAAACGTTTACGTGAAGAGGAGGAGGAGGAGGAGGAGGAGGAGGAGGAAAGAGTCAAGTTGGAGAAAACGTTTTATGTCCAAACTTAGATTACAGAAGGAGGAGATAATGAGGGTAATAGAAGGAGTAAAGAGGGTGGATAGATGGAGGGAGAAAGATGCATTGCGGAGGAAAAAAGAAGAAGAGGAGGAGGATGAGTAAGAGGAATAAGAAAAAAAAAAGAAAAATAAGGAAGTAAAATAAGATGATAAATGGGAAGAGGAGGTGGCAAGTGGGATGAGGTGACCGAAAGTGGAGGCAAGAGGAAGAATACGTAAGAAGGAGGAGGAGGAGGAGGAGGAGGAGGAGGAGGAGGAGGAGGAGGAGGAGGTGAGAGATGAAAGACGAAGATCACACAGCCCTTCTGATTATTCACTTTTTTTTTTTTCTTTTTTTGGAAGAAACTTTTCACTCTTTCCGTGTGTGTGTGTGTGTGTGTGTGTGTGTGTGTGTGTGTGTGTGTGTGTGTGTGTGTGTGTGTGTGTGTGTAATCTGTGTGTGTGTGTGTGTGTTGTTTCTTCTTCTTCTTCTTCTTCTTCTTCTTCTTCTTCTTCTTCTTCTTCTTCTTCTTCTTCTTCTTCTTATTATTATTATTATTATTATTATTATTATTATTATTATTATTATTATTATTATTATTATTATTATCTTCACAGTCAAATACTAGCCTTCTTCTCTTCTTCTTCTTCTCCTCCACACAGTTTCCATGTCATTCCTCCTCCACAAGTTTCCCTTCCTTCGTGTCTCCTCTTTTTCCCTCCACTTTTTTTTCCCCTTCACCTCCCTCCTTCCCTCCTCCACCACAGGGCTTTCATCTCCACCAGACACATTTTCTCCCTTTCTCCTCCTTCCCTTTGCTCTCCAGACCTTCTTTCTCCCCCTCACATATGTTTCCACTTCTTCCCTTCCTCCCTTCATCCTCCCTTTCTCCCTATTATTTCCCTATCCTCTATTATTTATATTTATCTCGCCACCTGTGAGATTCCCCCCCCTCTCTCTCTCTCTCTCTCTCTCTCTCTCTCTCTCTCTCTCTCTCTCTCTCTCTCTCTCTCTCTCTCTCTCTCTCTCTCTCTCTCTCTCTCTCTCTCTCTCTCTGTTTTACACCATTTCCCTTCCATTCTCTCCTTTATTGCATCGTTTCCTTTCTCTATCTCTTTCCTGTTTATGTCTTTCATCTGTCTCTCTCTCTCTCTCTCTCTCTCTCTCTCTCTCTCTCTCTCTCTCTCTCTCTCTCTCTCTCTCTCTCTCTCTCTCTCTCTCTCTCTCTCTCTCTCTCTCTCTCTCTCTCTCTCTCTCCATCTTTCTTTTCTTCAAACTGCTTCCTGAGAACTGATGGAGGAGGAGGAAGAGGACGAAGAGGAGGAGGAGTCTTTCTCTTCTTCTTGCTTCACTCCTCTCTCTCTCTCTCTCTCTCTCTCTCTCTCTCTCTCTCTCTCTCTCTCTCTCTCTCTCTCTCTCTCTCTCTC
>NC_059286.1:9796139-9806139 GCF_017591435.1 Portunus trituberculatus
TCTCTCTCTGTACCCTCATGAGATCAAATAACACATAAAACACAAACTGATACTACCAAAGAGAGAGAGAGAGAGAGAGAGAGAGAGAGAGCAATTAATTTAGAGTTAGTAGCAAGGTGTGTATCGTGAGTTGGAGGCAGGAGTGTCATGCATCCAGGCCAGACAGTGTTACCAGATCCTGTCATTAGCTGCTGGACGCTCGCCAAGGCTTGACTTTATTCTGGATACACTGCTGACGATTTTGTGTGTGTGTGTGTGTGTGTGTGTGTGTGTGTGTGTGTGTGTGTGTGTGTGTGTGTGTGTGTGTGTGTGTGTGTGTGTGTTTAAGCGTATTATATCATAAGGGTTACAGAGAGATAACACACACACACACACACACACACACACACACACACACACACACACACACACACACACACACACCATCACTGTTGTTAAGTTTGAGTCATGGTGTGAGGTGGAGAACTAGGAGGAGGAGGAAGAGGAGGAGGAGGAGGAGGAGGAGGAGGAGGAGGAGGAGGAGGTGGTCTTCTACTTTGTCCTTCTCCTCAGCTCGTCGGCAATTCTGTCTCAAGTCTTGGGGTGATTTAAGACCAGTATTGATCTCTGTGGCAGTGACGGAAGGGCGGGACTCAATCTTGCTCCTCCTGTCACCTCTTCCCGCCTCCTCCCGCCTCCTCTCACCTCCTCTCACCTCTTCCTCCTTCTTCCGCCTTGCTCTCCTACAGATTGCAGCTACAAATTGATTAAAATAGTCTTTTTTTAATGTTTCTCTGTCTTGCTCACCTCTCTCTCTCTCTCTCTCTCTCTCTCTCTCTCTCTCTCTCTCTCTCTCTCTCTCTCTCTCTCTCTCTCTCTCTCTCTCATTCGTTCATTCATTCATTCATTTGTTCCTTTGTACAACATTTTTACATTTTACTGGTTCTTTAAAGTTATGATCCACCTCTCTCTCTCTCTCTCTCTCTCTCTCTCTCTCTCTCTCTCTCTCTCTCTCTCTCTCTCTCTCTCTCTCTCTCTCTCTCTCTCTCTCTCTCTCTCTCTCTCTCTCTCTCTTTTCTGGCTCCATTTAACGCGAGCCACTCTCTCTCTCTCTCTCTCTCTCTCTCTCTCTCTCTCTCTCTCTCTCTCTCTCTCTCTCTCTCTCTCTCTCTCTCTCTCTCTCTCGCTCCATTTAACGCCTCTGTGCTTCTCTGTCTTACGCTGTTTTGCCTGGTGATAAGAAGCTGTGTGTGTCTCTTTTACTGTGTTGTTTTCGCCTTCACTGTCGCCACAACTCTCGCTTCACGTTAGAGTTGCACAGTGGAGTTTGTGGCAGTCAGTGTGGGCCAACAGGGCTGCTGCTCCTTGCTTGTTTATCCTTTGTGTTCTCTTGGTGTTTTGGTGGTGTTATAAGGAGAGATTTGTGTGTGTGTGTGTGGGGGGGGTAGAGAGAGAGAGAGAGAGAGAGAGAGAGAGATTCGGCCATAATTCAAAACACCAAAAACAAAAAAAAATATAGAAATGTTTCAGCAAAAGAAAAAAAATGAGAGAGAGAGAGAGAGAGAGAGAGAGAGAGAGAGAGAGAGAGTGGTGGGAGGAAAAATATAATAAAAAGTGGAATGGAAGAGGTACTAGTGCGCCAGTAAGGAGAGGAGGAGGAGGAGGAGGAGGAGGAGGAGGAGGAGGAGGAGGAGGAGGAGGAGGAGGAGGAGGAGCTTGCTAGGCGGGTCTCAGTAAATTTTGATTTAGTATCCGCACAGCTGACGTGTCATGGTGATGGGAGAGAGGGAGAGGGAGAGAGAGAGGGAGAGGTGAGAGGGGGTTATAATATTGGAGGCTTTTTGAGAGCTTAGAAGGGAGAGAGAGAGGGAGTTAACGGTAGGGAGAGAAAATCTGTAGTGTGTGTGTGTGTGTGTGTGTGTGTGTGTGTGTGTGTGTGTGTGCAGTGGAGTTTGTTGGGGCGTGGTGGGGGTCAGAGGTTGTTGGGGAGAGGCGTGGGTGAAACAAGGCGAGTAAGGGAGGAAAGGAGGGGCGTGGGGGAGTGTTTGTGGGAATAAGGGAGAGAGAAAATATAAAAAGCGATAATATTGAACACATGTCACCATAGTAAATAAAGAGATGCAAGACGGTGAAAGGAAGAGGAGAAGGATGAGGAAGAGGGAGGAGGATAAAAGAAAGACGTGACGAAGGAAGAAGACGAAAGGAAGCGTGGAGATGAAGAAGTGACGGGGGAGTGGAGATAAAACTTTGAAGGAGAGGAAAAGACGAGAAGGAAGATTAAAAACAGGACAATGTAGGTGAGAAGAAAAATCGTGATGGATGAAAGGATTAGATAGGAATGCAATGAAATATGATCGCAGGAAAGAGAGAGAGAGAGAGAGAGAGAGAGAGAGAGAGAGAGAGAGATATATTTTAAGATGTGTTCGTAACTTGGGTAATGCATGGGAGGGAAACTTTCATAGAATTATAATGTATGCAACGAGAAAGTTTTGACCACGAATTCTCAGAGTAAGGGAAGCAAGACTGAGGGAAACATGGACAGAAAATAAAGTGAAAAAAATATATACATGTTACGATGAAAAAAAAATGAAAAAAAATGATGAAAAAGAGAAGATATCATTGGAGGAAAAAAGGAACGATTAAAAAAAATGTAAGATGAATAATAAAAACTGAAATTGAACAAAAAATATAAAGCGAAAAAAAATGTAGCGATGAAAATACTTCCACATGAAAAAAAAAAATATTCGTTCACGGAAAATGATTGAAAAAAAGAGAAAAATAGTTTATAACTCACAATAAACAAAAATAAAAAAGAATATGTAGAGAAGCGAAAAAAAAAAAAAAAAATGTAGCGAACGAAAATCCTTCCACATGAAAAAAGAAGAAAAAAATCGTTCACGGAAAATGATAAAAAAGAAAGAAAAAATATTAATTAAAACTCAAAATATCGCCGCTTTGCTTCTTATTCATACTCATTTATTTATTTATTTTTTTATTATGACGTAAAAACGAGAATCAGTCTTGAGCACCGCCATAAATTTCCTGGAATGAATGAAGGAAAAAGAATATAAAACTTTGACGATGTATTGATGAAAGGGAAAAAATGACCGAGAGAGGAAAAATATTTATGTAAATCCTGAGTTTTTCTGATTCTCTTTTTTTGAATTCGAGGAAGTACTGTGCTGGTTTGTAAAGGGCTGTGTTTGTTTTTCCTTCTTCCTGCGAACCTGTATACTATTTATGTGTGTGAGAGAGAGAGAGAGAGAGAGAGAGAGAGAGAGAGAGAGAGAGAGAGAGAATGAGTAAGGCAGCGAGTGAATAAGTGAGTGAGAGTGAGAGAATGAGTGAGTGAGGAGAGGCAAGAAATGAAGGAATGAACTATAAGGCAGCGAGAGAGAGAGAGAGAGAGAGAGAGAGAGAGAGAGAGAGAGAGAGAGAGAGAGATCACTCCTTTCACCTCATATCAGATGGTAAACTAATAATAAACACTTGACTAAAAACTAAAAAAGCGAGAAAATGAAGTCTTGGAAATCCATGAATTAGAAAATACATGCCATAACTAAACTGCAGCCTGGGATGTCCACAAACACTAAAGAACAACAAAACTTTCATATTACACAGTGTCTCCTATTATTGTGTATCATTGAAGAGTGTACAGTGAAGGAAAAAAATACTTGTGCTCTTAAAACGCAATAAAATCAGCTGAGACGGTTACTTCCCCCATCCTCTCCCACCCTCCTCACTCCCCACCACTCCCAAAACTCCCCAAACCGTCGCTTGTTTCCTTTCTCACTACTTCACTGACCAACACCGCCCGCCCCCATCCACCACCACCACCACCACCACCACCACCACCTTCCTCTCGCCCTCCTTTCAACATACGTGTGCTTTGCCTTATCATTTCTCTATCTAGCCTGAGAATTTTGTACGTAATTGTGGAATGTTGATTTATTTAAATGAGTACAGCGGGTAATGTCTCAAGGAAATGGAAGGGAGGGGGGGGATATTTTCTCTCTCTCTCTCTCTCTCTCTCTCTCTCTCTCTCTCTCTCTCTCTCTCTCTCTCTCTCTCTCTCTCTCTCTCTCTCTCTCTCTCTCTCATTAACAAACCAGGTGTTGTTGTCAGGTAATTATCAATATCCAATAGGGCATTAGTCTCCCCTCTCCCTCTCTCTCTCTCTCTCTCCTCTCCCTCTCCCTGAATTTCCTCTCACCTCATTTTCTTACCTCATCATTTCTCCTTCTCTTGCTTTCCTCATATTTTTACTTTCATCTCCCTTTATTTCCCCTTACGTCTCTCTCTCTCTCTCTCTCTCTCTCTCTCTCTCTCTCTCTCTCTCTCTCTCTCTCTCTCTCTCTCTCTCTCTCTCTCTCTCTGAAACGTTTCCAAGAGGGACGGGTTCATATTTTCATTTCGGTTCGGTCCGTCGCTCGTAAATTTTGGGCCCAATGACCGTAAATGTTCAAGCTGGGACCGAGCTCTTCAAGGGGTTGAGAGAGAGAGAGAGAGAGAGAGAGAGAGAGAGAGAGAGAGAGAGAGAGAGAGAGAGAGAGAATCCTGCATATATTTGTTTAGTAAAAATACACACACGCACACACATACTACTACTACTACTACTACTACTACTACTACTACTACTACTACTACTACTACTACTACTACTACTACTACTACTTTTCCTTCTCCTCCTTTTGCTTTTCCTTTCCTTCTTCTTTTTCTCCTTCTGCTTCTCCTTTCCATCTTCTTCTCCTCCTCCTCCTCCTCCTCCTCCTCCTCCTCCTCCTCCTCCTCCTCCTCCTCCTCCTCCTTCTCCTTCTCCTCACACACTGTGCATCCACGTACACAATGCACACACCACATGACATTCACCAAGTTAACACTTTCCCCACAAACACAAGTAGTCAGACGTAGATTACACATTTCCTTTTCACTCTCTACTAAAATTCCATGTGATTTTTTAATATCACATGGTTTCGCCTTTTTTCCTGCCAGCCTCGGCTGGAGGGGAGGGCGGTGGGAGGAGCCTTCTGCTTTGCTGTCCTGTCTCTACCACTGGTAGTTAGTAGATAGTTTCACAAACAGCCTAGTAAGGACCTAAGGGTCTGTTGCTGTTTGTCTTCCTTTGTATTCCTTTGTATTCCTCCTCCTCCTCCTCCTCCTCCTCCTCCTCCTCCTCCTCCTCCTCCTCCTCCTCCTCCTCCTCAATAGCATGCTTGAAAGCTCCCTCCACCAACACATCAAGCATCCGACAAGAGGAAACAATATCCTTGATATCGTTCTAACAAATGATGAGAATACTATTGAAAATGTGGAAATTGGACCAGAATTCAGTTCCAGCGATCATCGCTCCTTAAAATTCACCATAAATTTTGACAAAGGAAAAGTGAATGAAAGTAAAGAAAAAGTGCCAGACTATCGGCGTGCAAACTACACAAGACTCCGTATGCAGCTTGCATCCATTGACTGGAATATACTGCTGGAAACACCAGATGTAGATAAGACATGGGAGGTGTTTGCTGAAAAGATAAATGATACAGCTAAGATGTGTATACCACTAAGAAACAGAAGGAAACTACTAAACACCAAACCGAAATGGTGGAATAATGAAATTAAAAGCTGTCTTCTAGCAAAGAAAGAAGCATACAACAAATACAAATTAACACAGCATAATAATGATAAATTAGAGCATGACAGATTGCGTAGAAAAGCAAAAAGTTGATAAAAGCAGCAAAAATCTGTAGAAGCTCAGATCGCAAACTCCTGTAAAACCAACCCAAAGGAATTTCACAGTTATGTAAAATCCAAAAGAGTCTTAGCCTCAACAATTGGTCCACTCATAACAGAAAACGGAAACCAAATAGATAACGAAGCTGAAATGGCAAACGTCCTAAATAGATTCTTCTCAACAGTCTTCACGACTGAAGATGTCCAAAATAGTCTGCCCATGCCAGAGCCTCAGGCACAAGGCAAAACACTGCCTGACTTCATAGTTACAGAAAATGAAATCCTCACAGTCATGAACAGCATGAACGTAAACAAAACGCCTGGACCAGACAAGATATCACCCAGGCTTCTCAAAGAAGCGAAAATGAGCTCGTGAAACCACTCACGATTATATTCAATAAAACTTTACAAGCAGGAAAGTCCCCAGGAGTGGAAGCTAGCAAATGTCACGCCCATTTTCAAGAAAGGAAATAAATCACTCCCAGCTAATTACAGACCAATCAGCCTTACTTCAGTAGTGTGCAAGCTGATGGAAACGATAATCAGAGATAAGATTGTCAAATTTTTAGAAGAAAATAAGATCATGAAGGATTCACAACATGGTTTCAGAAACAAGAGATCCTGCTTAACAAACCTACTAGACTTCTTTTATGAAGTTTTTAACTCGTATGACGAGACAAAAGCAGTGGATGTTATTTATCTTGATTTCCAGAAAGCTTTCGACACTGTCCCTCACAAGAGGCTAATCAGCAAAGTAAAAGCTCACGGCATAGCTGGAAATACCCTGAAATGGTTGGAAGACTGGCTCTCTGACAGAAAGCAACGAGTTGTTATAAATGGAAAAGAATCAGAGTGGCACAATGTGAAAAGTGGTGTTCCTCAAGGCTCTGTATTAGGACCAGTTCTTTTCATTGTTTATATTAATGATATTGATGAAGGAATCACTTGTAAAATAAGCAAATTCGCGGACGACACCAAAATAATGAGCAAAGTTACATCAACGTCACAATGGCAAGAACTACAGTGTGACTTAAATAAACTGACACGCTGGGCAGAAAAATGGCAAATGAAATTCAATATAGAAAAGTGTAAAGTCTTACACATTGGAAGTAACAATGTACAAGCAAAATACGTAATGAGTAATGTACCTCTGGAAAGTGCTGAGAATGAAAAAGATCTTGGTGTTGTGGTGTCTAAAGATCTCAAGCCGAGCAAACACTGCACAGAAGCAGTAAAGAATGCAAATAAATTAGTTGGGTTCATTGGAAGAACCTTTGAATTTAAATCAGAAAAAGTTATCCTTACTTTATATAACTCATTGGTGCGTCCTCAGCTTGAATACTGTGTGCAGTTCTGGTCACCATATTACAGAAAAGACATTGAAAAACTGGAAAGGATCCAGCGTAGAGTGACCAAGATGATTCCGAGATTGAGAAACAAGCCGTATGAGGAACGACTGGAAGCATTAAATTTATTCAGCTTAACAAAGCGCAGGATAAGAGGAGACCTAATCGAAGTTTTCAAAATTTTTCAGGGATACAACAACCTTGATGTCAATAAATATTTTACTATTGATCATTCCACCATAACAAGGAATAATGGATTTAAAATTACACCAAAACGCTTTAAAACCCACGAGGCAAAGCACTTTTTCTTTAATAGAATAGTTAACATTTGGAATAAGCTTCCTTCAGAAATAGTAAACAGTACTTCCATTGCATCATTCAAAAACAAAATTGATAAATATTTAAAGAATAACCCCAACAAGCTCTCTTCTTGTCTGAATAATTAAACATGATACTATATTAACTTTCTTATAGATAGATATGTAGAGTTCACCGTAGGGTGAATAATAGAATCTCCTTTCATCCTTTCCTGTGAAAATTCCATGTCAGTTTTTCCATACTGCATGGTACTTTTCCAAGCTATTTTCCATGCCAGCGAAAGCTGGAGGGAGTGGTGGGTGGGAGGAGCCTTCTCCTGTACTGTCCTGTCTCTCTTATCTGTAGCCAGTTAGAAGTAGTTACCAAACAGCCTCGAAAGGACCAACAGGTCTGTTGCTGTTTGGCTTTCCTTTGTATTCCTTTGTATTCCTCCTCCTCCTCCTCCTCCTCCTCCTCCTCCTCCTCCTCCTCCTCCTCCTACTACTACTACTACTACTACTACTACTACTACTACTACTACTACTGTCTGTCTGTCTGTCTGTCTGTCTGTCTGTCTGTCTGTCTGTCTGTCTGTCTGTCTGTCTGTCTGTCTGTCTGTCTGTCTGTCTGTCTGTCTGTCTGTGTATTGCCCCTCACCTTTACCTGTCTGTCTGTCTGTGTGTTTCTTCTCACCTGTGCCTCTTTACCTGTGTGTGGCGGCACGTGGTGTTGTGTTGTCTTTACCTACGCGGTGTCGTTGGCCTCACAGGTGTGTTGGCTCTGCTCCACTCATTCCACACACCTGTAAAGGGAACGCCGGCTACTCACTCCCTGCCTTTCCTGCCTCGCTCGCAACTCAGAACACTCCCTGCAGCCCTCCACTGAGTCACACCTCCTCCTCCTCCTCCTCCTCCTCAGGGTTATGTAAAGATCTTCTCTTCTTCCTCTTTCTCTCCCTCCAGATTTTTTTTCCTTATTTTTTCCTTTTTTTTTTTTCCGTTTTTTTTTTTTTTTTTTTTTTTTTTTTTTTTTTTCTTCCTCCTTCTCCTTTTCTTTTTGTTTTTGTTCTTGTTCTTCCTCCTCCTCCTCCTCCTCCTCCTCCTCCTCCTCCTCCTCCTCCTCCTCCTCCTCCTCCTCCTCCTCCTCCTCCTCCTCCTCCTCCTCCTCCACTTATAGCCTTTTTTTCTCCTTCTTACTTTGATTTTTTTTTTTATTTATTCTGTTTGAAGTTGTTGTCGTCTTCCTGCTATTTCTTGTCTTCTTCCTCTTCCTCATTTTCCTCCTCTTCCTCCTCCTCTTGTTTTATTTGTATTTGCTTTTCTCCAAACTTCTTCTGTTTTGTCCTCTTCCCTTTACTTTTCTCCCCTCCGTCTTCTTTGTACAGTAAACCTCCTCCTCCTCCTCCTCCTCCTCCTCCTCCTCCTCCTCTGTACTTGTTCCTCGTTTTATTACACAAGGTACGAGTTTAAGCCTTCGTCACAGAGACCTTTGTCCCAGAGAGAGAGAGAGAGAGAGAGAGAGAGAGAGAGAGAGAGAGAGAGAAGGCAGTATTCTCGTGATGTGCTTTTTTCATTCTGCCCGTGATTCCTGGTGCATTGTGGCAGTTAAGTGGTGGTGGTGGTGGTGGTGGTGGTGGTGGTGGTGGTGTCAGATTATGTCAGGTGTGTCATTGTTCACTCAGGGCAGACTACACTTTTGTTTTCCTATTTTGCAACCTTTCTTTGTTCTTTTTATCATCTTGCGTTGTTTTTTTATTCATAAGCAGCTCGTCTTTTACTTTTCCTTTCTTTTTTTCTCGTTTTTTTATATTATAACAAGTTACTTAGTTATTTTTAGTCCTCGTGTCTAGATTTACATTTTTTTCTTGAGTATCTTTGGATCATTTTACGGTAATGCTTCTATTTTTTTTTTTTTTTTTTACTCTTCCTTGTTTTTATTGCATCAGGTTTCTATATTTTGGTTTTCGTTAATTTAAATGTATACGTGAGGGAATATCTATGAAATTTAACCAGGACGCGTTCTCATATTCATTCTGCTTACTATTGGGTGATATTTTACAGCTTCAGATACTTATGGTGAGGTTAAAACAGTGAAGACTCTGGCCATTAATCTTCTGACCTCCATACACCCTTCCTAATGTTAATAAAATCGTCTAATCACACCCAAAACTCGCGGCAAAAATGCGTCCCAGTACTGAAGGGATTAATGTATACGGCAGCGTGATTTATAGATAAGTATATTAATATTGCCATTAGTATTATTATATTTATGCTGAAACTTTCCCTGGAGTCTTGTTTTTTTATAGTTTGTTTTATTGTTTCTATCGGATCCCGTCTCCATGAATCGTCGAGACAGTTAAAGTTGAACAATTTATTACTCGTGTTTTATGATTTGACCTCCCAACTTTTCTTCCGACTTTGTATTTACGACGCCGCCTTGGACTGTTTTCAATGGCCTTCCTCTCCACAAACCACGGGGAGTTTGTAAGCCGCTTGTACAGATCGGAGCGTCTTTGTCACTACAGCAAGGAGGAAGCTAAACGATCTGCCACTACTACTACTATTACTTTTGCTCTTGCTGTTACTATTATTATTACTACTACTACTACTACTACTACTACTACTACTACTACTACTACTACTACTACTACTACT
>NC_059286.1:9811139-9813639 GCF_017591435.1 Portunus trituberculatus
GAGCGACTGTGAGAAAGGAGGAGAAAGTTAGGCAGGAATCAGAGAGGACACGAATCTGGCAAACACGACACGACTCAACGAGAGAGAGAGAGAGAGAGAGAGAGAGAGAGAGAGAGAGAGAGAGAGAGAGAGAGAGAGAGAGAGAGAGCTAGATGCGAGGAGAAAAGGAGAGACGGATACAATAACAAGAGAAAAATAGGTAAAAGAGAGAGAGAACCAAAATTTAAAGCGAGAAATGAGATAGAAAGATAAAAATGAATAGTAATAACAAGTTTGAAAAGGAAATAAAGCAATAAAAGATAAAGAAGAAATAGAATAATACAATAAAATGCAAAAAAAATAAATTAGGAGAAGGAGTCAGGAAGGAAACGAGAGAGAGAGAGAGAGAGAGAGAGAGAGAGAGAGAGAGAGAGAGAGAGAAAGCAGAAAGTGGTCACGAGGGAAGAGTTGAAAAGCTATTGTTGCTGCCTCCTCCTCCTCCTCCTCCTCCTCCTCCTCCTCCTCCTCCTCCTCCTCCTCCTCCTCCTCGTCTTGTTCCCGCTGCTGTTTCTGCTGATCTTCCTCTGTCAACACCACAAACCTGCTGCTGCTGCCGACAGAGAGAGCAGCAATTTTTTTTTTATCATTTTGTCTCATTTCTCTTTTTCCTTTTGCTGTGTTATGGAATGCTGTGTCTTGCTTGTGTTTTCTGTGGGATGCGGTGATGCTGTGGGGACGCTGCAGCTGTGGCGGGGAGGCATTGTGGTGGTAACAGCGCAGGGTCAGGAAAACACCAGGAGGAGGAGGAGGAGGAGGAGGAGTGTGTTGTTGTTATCTGACGTAGATTCCTGGAAGACATTGCAGTTGTTTAGTTCTTCCTTCTTCTCTTCTTCCTCCTTTTCCTCTTCCTCCGTCTATTCTTCCTCTCCTCTTTCTCTCTTTATTTACTCCTCCTCCTCCTCCTCCTCCTCCGCCTCCTCCATTATCTCTTGTTTTAGATAAGATGGTGGAGCTTAGCGCAAACATTTGAAGGGTACCAAGAATTCTGCTTCTGCTTCTTCTTCTTCTTCTTCTTCTTCTTCTTCTTCTTCTTCTTCTTCTTCTTCTTCTTCTTCTTCTTCTTCTTCTTCTTCTTCTCATTCTTTTCCTCTTCATTCTCTTCCTCCTCTTTTTCATTCTCTCTCCTCATCCTTTTCTTCCTCCTCATTCCATTTCTCCTCATTCTCTTCTTCCTCCCCTTCGTCTTCTTTCTCCTCCTCCCTTTTGTTCTCCCTCATTCTCTTCTTCCTCCTCCTCCTCCTCCTCCTCCTCCTCCTCCTCCTCCTCCTCCTCCTCCTCCTGCAGCAGAGGCGGCGTGCAATGGTCCAGGGGTTCAGGGGGTCAGAGGCAGCAGTGGACGAGGGACAGTTGACACATTACTAATTGATGTCCGCGAGCGCCCAGTGCCAGGCGCCGTTGTTACTCGTCGCCTGCAGCGTTACTCTTGTATTTAAAGGCGTGTGAGCGTCAACCCAACTGAAAAGGAACGTTTAATTCATCGTGTGTTCTCTTGTCCTCCTCTTTGTCCATTAATTTTGAAGAGTTAGTGGAGAGAGGAAGGACAAGGGAAGGTACTGTGATCCAACTCGTGTCTCTCTCTTCCTGTTCTTGTCCTCTCTATTTACACGACGATGATTGAGAAAGATTGTGTGATTTGTTAACCCCTTCAGTACCATGACGCGTTTTCTTATTCATTTTGCTTATTATTTGGTGATTCTACACAGCTTCAGAAACTCATGTGGGGGATTGAAATAGTGAAGACTGTGGTTTTTAATCTTCTGACCTCCATAGACTCTTACTAATGCCAATAAAATGGTCTAATCGTACATAAATCTTAAGGTAAAAATGTGTCCCAGTACTGTAGGGGTTAAAATGTACTGTGAATCAACTCGCGTATATCCTCCTGTTCTTGTCTTCTCTGTTTACACGACGTTGATAGAGAACGATAGAGTTCTATGTTAAAATGTACTGTAATTAAACTCGTGTGTTTCCTTCTGTCCTCCTCTCTTTACTTTGGGATAGACAAAAGCAGAGATGTATTGAAATCATCGTCTCTTCTCCTGCCTTTGTATTCCTCTCCTGTTTAGACTACGGTGACTAAAGTAAAGTGATACATTTAAACAAGTCTCTCTTCTTGTCCTCTTATGTTCTGTCGAGTAAGGGAAGAGTAAGAGGAGACCGCGATGACAAAGGGAGGTATATAGGAAAAACTACCGTTATATATATTTTTTTTTTTCGAGTACGTAAAATAAATCTATCAGCGCAAGTAGATAGAAAAAATATAATCAGGATTCGTTGATAAAAGTTCTCGTTTTTTTGGGGACTTACAATGAGGAGGGACAAAGGTAGTCTGGCTTATGGGTAGCTTTAATGAGAGAGAGAGAGAGAGAGAGAGAGAGAGAGAGAGAGAGAGAGAGAGAGAGAGAGCAAAACAAATTAGTGTCGTGCGGCTCGTATGAAACAGATATACGATACCTGTCCA
>NC_059286.1:9816139-9823639 GCF_017591435.1 Portunus trituberculatus
AGAGAGAGAGAGAGAGAGAGAGAAGATGGGATTAATTAGTTTTTGCTTTTACTATTATACATATATTTCCAAGAGAGAGAGAGAGAGAGAGAGAGAGAGAGAGAGAGAGAGAGAGAGAGAGAAGATGGGATTAATTAGTTTTTGCTCTTTTACATATATTTACGAGTATTTCGGGACTTTATGAGAGAGAGAGAGAGAGAGAGAGAGAGAGAGAGAGAGAGAGAGAGAGAGAGAGAGAGAGAGACAGACAGACAGACAGACAGACAGACAGACAGACAGAGACATACAAAGACAAAAACATACATTACTAACTGATTTTGGCAACAGGTGTGCACTCCGAGACTTCACCTGAACACCATAGAGAGCGTAACTCCCTCAGGTAAACACACACACCTGAGTTATGACAGAGTGAGCAGACGTTAATTGAGTGCAGGTAAGCTAGGCATGTTATTTACGCTCACGAGGCTCTCCAGGTGAATAAATTAGAAGGCAGGTCGATTAATTAAAGGTAGCGATGTTGAAGACGAATTGATTGCAGGTCACCGTTGCAGGTTCTTGATGCACGGCAGGTCGGCACGGGGAGGATAAATGATTAGCCTGTTATTGATGTGGTAATGGCGGATGTAAAGCATGTGGAGGAGGTGGAGGTGGAGATGGAGGACGAGGAGGAGGAGGATGTGGAGGAGGAGGAGAATGGATTTTTATTTCAATTTTTTTTTTTCAAGTTTGTTGTTTTGTTTGTATATTTGTTTTTGATGTGCTGTTCTCTTTTTTTTACTCTCTCTCTCTCTCTCTCTCTCTCTCTCTCTCTCTCTCTCTCTCTCTCTCTCTCTCTCTCTCTCTCTCTCTCTCTCTCTCTCTCTCTCTCTCTCTCTCTCTCTCTCTCTCTCTCTCTCTCTCTCTCTCTCTCTCTCGTGTGTGTGTGTGTGTGTGTGTGTGTGTGTGTGTGTGTGTGTGTGTGTGTGTGTGTGTGTGTGTGTGTTCGGCAGAGGGGAGTATATTATTACATTATCTTTGCAGCTAAACCGATCTGACACACACACACACACACACACACACACACACACACACACACACACACACACACACACACACACACACACACAGTCAGTGACACCTCGTTTCCAAAACCTTAACTACATTATCACCGCCATCATAACCGGAACACAATCTCTCTCTCTCTCTCTCTCTCTCTCTCTCTCTCTCTCTCTCTCTCTGACCTATGGACCAGACAAATCCGATGTAATCTGTGCATTCCGGTACCATTGTGTCCGAAGCGCCTTATCTCTCTCTCTCTCTGTGACCTATGGACCAGACAAATCCGATGTAATCTCATCTACTTGTGTCTCTCTCTCTCTCTCTCTCTCTCTCTCTCTCTCTCTCTCTCTCTCTCTCTCTCTCTCTCACACACACACACACACACACACACACACACACACACACACATTCGTTTTTACAGTTAGTTTTAGTTTTCATTTTGATTTTTATGACTTGAACGCGAGAGAGAGAGAGAGAGAGAGAGAGAGAGAGAGAGAGAGAGAGAGAAAATGACCTGTCCTTTTTTGTGAGTGCTGGCAACTGTTGTGAACCGGTGGTGGTAGTCGGGACGGTGGTGGTGGTGGTGGTGGTGGCAACTCGGGAAGGGTCATCGGCAGTGTGACCAGACCAAGAGAAAACCTTTGGATAAGATCTGGTGCTCCTTGACAGCTGGCGACAGTGCGAACTACAAAGTGGATGCAGAGGGGTGTTTGGGAAAGGGGGGAGAGGGAAAGAGAATTGGGGTGAAGAAGGAAGGGGAGGGATTTGAGATAGGGTGTTAATACGCTGGGAGGGGGGGGAGGGGGAGATAATGGGGGGTGAGGAAGGAAGGGAGGGATGGTAGATGAGGTGTTAATATATAGGATTAGATTAGAAAGGCAGAAATTAGATAAAAAATAATGGAGAAGGAGGTTAGATAAGAAAATAATGAAGAAGGAAGCAGAAATTAAATTAAAAAAAACTAATGAAAAAGTTTAGAAGAAATATTTATTGAGTTATTTTATTTTATATTTGAGTTATTCATTGAGTTTATTTTAGTTAGGTTAGTTAGGAAGAGTTGTTAATACGTTAAAATACATCAGAAAAACAGAAATTAGATAAAAAATTAATGAGAAAAAAGTTAAAGAAATATTTATTAAGTTAGGTTTGGTTAGATTAGGCAGAGAAAGAGCTGTTATAAGTTAGGTTTGGTTAAGTTAGACAAAGCAGTTTTAAGTTAGGTTAGGTTAAGTTAGGCAAAGAAAGAGCTGTTTTAAGTTAGGTTAGGTTAAGTTAGGCAGAGAAAGAGCTGTTATAAGTTAAATTAGGTTAGATTAGGCAGAGAAAGAGCTGTTTTAAGTTAGGTTAGGTTAAGTTAGGCAGAGAAAGAGCTGTCTTAAGTTAGATTAGGTTAGGTTAGGTTAGAGAAAGCCCCATTTTAGTGAGAATAGGGAGATTGTAGTGTGATGGGGTGACTTTAAGGATGGGGTGTGAGGTATTGAGGGAGTGAGTTAGGGTGAAGTGTGAGTATTTTAGGGTGAAAAGGAATGATATGGAGACGGGAGCGTGAAATGAAGTGAGGAAGGAAGGAAGGAAAGTAGTGACGGGTTATACAAGAGAGAGAGAGAGAGAGAGAGAGAGAGAGAGAGAGTTAGGGTGAAGATGTGAGAGGAATGTGTGAGATAACAAGGGAAGATATGAAGAAAAGAGATGGAAGAGAAGAAGATAAAGAAGGAAGAGAAGGAAGAGGTGTTAGGAGGAAGAAATGTGAGGAGGAAGAGGTGAAAGAAGGAAGAGATGAGAGGAGGAAGAGATAAGAAGAGGAAGAGGTGAGAAGAGGAAGAAGTGAGAGGAGGAAGAGGTGAGAGGAGGAAGAGACAAGAAGAGCAAAGAAGAGACACACTCCTCGTTGACTTAAGGAAGAGATGGACGTGTCTGTGTGTCTGTTTGTCTCGCTTCCTTATCTGCTTTTTCCCCTCAAGAATCTCTCTCTCTCTCTCTCTCTCTCTCTCTCTCTCTCTCTCTCTCTCTCTCTCTCTCTCTCTCTCTCTCTCTCTCTCTCTCTCTCTCATACCCCTCGAGTCTTCTTTCTTTCTTCGTTCTCTTTCAGTCACCTCCCTCACTCCTCCTCCTCCTCCTCCTCCTCCTCCTCCTCCTCCTCCTCCTCCTCCTCCTCCTCCTCCTCCTCCTCCTCCTCCTCCTCCTCCTCCTCCTGACCACCAAACACGTGTAGCAATAAAGTCGTCTGTTGCTCTTTCAGACTGAGCACAAGCATCGTAAAGTTGCCTGAAATACTGGACCGTGTTTTATTTTTTTCGGCGTTACATTGAGAGAGAGAGAGAGAGAGAGAGAGAGAGAGAGAGAGAGAGAGAGGGAGAGGGGATGATTTAACGCCTTCAGTACTGCGACGCATTTTTACCATGAGTTTTGGGTGTGATTAGATTTTTTTGACATTAGGAACGGTCTATGGAGGTTTGAAGATTAATGGTCACAGTCTCCACTATTTTAGTTTCTGAATCTGTGTAAAAGCACCAAATAGTAAGCAGAATGAATATGGAAACGCGTCATAGTACTGAAGGGTTAAGCAGGAATTTCTACCCTCTATTTTAGACCTACCTTTACACGCACACGCTTCGGCACGCTGAATTTATAAGGTGAATGCTTTATTTTATTGTACCTGCTTGAAAAAAAAAAATATGCATGTTTTTTTAATCTTAAGAAATTTTCCTAGGTCATTTAAAATATATACATGTTTTTTAATCTTAAATTTTTCCTAAGTCTTTTAAAAATATATACATGTTTTTTAATCTTAAATTTTTCCCAAGTCATTTAAAAATATATACATTAATCTTAAGAAATTTTCCGTCATTTATTATTTTCTTGTTTTTCTTTTCTCTGACTCACTTTTTTTTTCTTTTTATATGCGCTATTGTTGTGATGTAAGCTTCTTTGCTGTAGGGTTTCCTTTATGCCTCTGCTTTCTTATTTTTACTTTCTATTTCATTGTTTGTATATTTTTGTAACATTTCTTTCTATTTAGGTTCTTTGCAGATTTACTTCAATTTTTCTTTTACTGTTTTCTTTGTTTTTCATTTCTTGGCAAAATTTTCCTTATTTAATTGTATTTTATTTTGTATATCATTGTTTATAATTTCTTGTACATTTCTTTTTTATTTTCATTCCTCACAGACTTACTTTGATTCTTCTTTTACTCTGTTCTCTATTTACCGTTTCGTGTTTTTTACCTATCATTTTTTTTTCTTCTATTTTATTTTTCGTGTCTTCGTTTACATATTTTTTTTACTTTTTTTCTATTTTCGTTCCTCACAGACTTACTTTAATTCTTCTTTTACTTTGTTCTGTATTTACCTTCCGCTTTCTGGCTAACGTTTTCTTATTTTCTTTCATTCTATTTTCTATATCATATTTTACATATTTTTTCGCAATTTTCCTTTCTATTTACATTAACTCTTTGTTTTCTGTATTTATCTTTTCGTTTTCTTGCTGATATTTTTTTTTCTTCCATTTTCTATCAACCATATTCAATCCTCGCTCTATATTATAATTTCTTCTTTTGTTATAAAGCTCAACTTAATTTTGTAACACTGATAAAACTTTTCTCATATTCTCATTTCATGGCTGTCACTTTTCATGATTTCCATGTTTCTAGCTCTCCTTTTCTTGATATTTCCAGTCACTCTTATTCTTTCGTAAATTCTAATACTTTTCCTCTTACCTGTATGAAATTCCCTGCAGCTGTATACACATTTTTAGAGTTTCTGCTTATCACATGTCACACACACACACACACACACACACACACACACACACACACACACACACACACACACACACACACACACACACACACACACACACACACCGTTTTCTTTCCACACTTCCTCTTTATGTTATTTTTTGGCCCCTCCCAGTAATGCAATATATATTTTTCAACGACCTACAGTTCTATTCTTTTAGCCACAGTCAAAACCTTCACACTTTTCAATTATGTGACCTTTCTTCTTCACTCTTTTTTTCTGTCTAACCTTCCTGCGCCATTTCTCTCATTCGTAACTGTTATCTTTTATTCACCAACCTTTCTCTCCTTTTTGTTAAATTTTTTCGTCTTTTTTAATTCGTTCTCCCTCGTCTTCTTTTCGTGTATCCTTTCATTCTTCTTCCTATTTGCATTTTTTAAGATTTTGTTCCTTTTATTCATGTCTTTTTTTCTTTTTTCTATTTTCTTTTTTTGTTTTCCTTTTCCTTTTCTTCTTAATCCTCGTTTGTCATTCTTTTCTTATTTCTAACTATTTTCTTTTATTCGCTAATCTCATTTCGCCTCGCCTCACCTCACAAACCTTCATTTTCTTTGCAGTTTTCATCTTTTTTTTTATATATATCTTTCTTTCTCTGTTTATTTCTAACATCTCGATATTCTCTTCTCTCAATCCTAACTCTTCTTTTATTGGCTATCTTCTCTTAGTTTTTCTTTCTTTTCATCCTCTTCGTCCATCTTTCTCTGCAGTGTTGTCTGTGTAACCTTGCACTGTCATTCTTCTCTCATTCCTAACCGTAACGTTTTATTCACCAGCCTCTTTCTTATCTTGCTTCTCTGCTCAACCTTCCAATATTATTTTTTCTTAATGCCCGAGCTATCATTTATCACGAGAGCGTCCCACCACCACCACCACCACCACCACCATCACCACTACAGCAGCAGCACCAGCAGCTTCCCCTTCCTACCTTGGTCCTGCCTCTCATGTCACCGTGACTTACACCCCAGCATCCCCTGGCACACCACTTTACCTCCAACATTTCTCTCCTCTCTCCTCATCTATCACTACCACGTCCTCCTTCCTCCTCCTTTCCTCCTCCTCCTCCTCCTCCTGTCTTGACCTCCCGTGCCCTACAAACTCCAGCACAGCGCCTCCTCCACTACCTCCACCACCACCTCCTCCTACATTCCCTCTCCCTAAGCTCCGAGCCGCCGTGGACTCGTCGAGATAACTCAAACATCGCCTAGGTTCGCCTCCCGCTCCCTGACGCTATCGCCCCGACGCACATGCTAATACAGTCTCAGGGGGGAGTCTCTGGCCTGGCTGGCTGCCTCTGCAAGGGCGGAGTGGCTGGGAGAGCGAGGGAGGCCAGCTGGGAGAGGGAGGAGGAAGGAGGAGGGAGAGGTGAGGAAGGAATAATACGGTGAGGATGGAACGGGTCGACGTGTCCTCCTCCTCCTCCTCCTCCTCCTCCTTCTTCTTCTTCTTCTTCTTCTTCTTCTTCTTCTTCTTCTTCTTCTTCTTCTTCTTCTTCTTCTTCTTCTTCTTCTTCTTCTTCTTCTTCTTCTTCTTCTTCTTCTTCTTCTTCTTCTTCTTCTTCTTCTTCTTCTCTCTTTTTCCAGCCTCTTCCATCTTCTAACTCCATTTCTTCCTCCTCCTTTTCTTTATATCTTTTTCTTTTTTGCTCTTCCTCCTACCTTACCACTTCCTATCTATCGGCTTATGCTCCTCCTCCTCTTCCTACTCCTCCTCCTCTTCCTCGTCCTCCTTCTCCTCGTTTTCTTCTTCCACCTCTCAGCTAGAACTCATTCATTCTTTCCTTCTTTTCCTATCTCTTCTTTTTGCTCTTCCTCCTACCAGAAGTTATCTACCGGCTTATATTCTTCCTCCTCCTCCTCCTCCTCTTCCATCCCCTCTTCCTCCTCCTCCTCCTCTGCGTGACGGAAAGAAGATGGAAGGGTAAAAGGCCTCCCTACAAATAGGTCGCATCTTCTTCTCATTGCTGTTAAGGATGAAAGAAAATGCCGGTTGAAAAATGTAGGATAAATGGATGTTTCTTTTTAAAGGCAGTACATTATAGCCGTGAGAGAGAGAGAGAGAGAGAGAGAGAGAGAGAGAGAGAGAGAGAGAGAGTAAGTATCCGCTTTCATCCTTTTGTTGATTTGTTTCTCTGTTATAAAATCTTCGTGAGAGAGAGAGAGAGAGAGAGAGAGAGAGAGAGAGAGAGAGAGAGAGAGAGAGCGCAACCAGCCACCACCGACACCCATTCCATTCAGGCCTCCTTTGTCAGACGTACGGTGTGTGTGTGTGTGTGTGTGTGTGTGTGTGTGTGTGTGTGTGTGTGTGTGTGTGTGTGTGTGTGTGTGTGTGTGTGTTGGAGGTAAACTGAGATGTCGGTGAGGGAACCTGTGAAAGGAATAGGCGAGATGGAAGGAGCAGATGGAGGAGTTTCTGGAGAAGGAGGAGGAGGAGGAGGAGGAGGAGGAGTGGATGGAGAAGGATGTGGACGAGGAGAAGGGGGAGGAAGAAGAAGAGGAAAAGGAGGAGGAGGAGGAATAGGAGGATATAGAAGAGGAGACACAAGAGAAGCAAAAGGAGGAGGAGGAGGAGGAGGAGGAGGAGGAGGAGGAGGAGGAGGAGGAGGAGGAGGAGGAGTAGTTTATTCGTTTGTTCCTGAATTTAGCTGATGGAAATGGATTTAGAAACG
>NC_059286.1:9828639-9836139 GCF_017591435.1 Portunus trituberculatus
TTCACAGTTCTTCATTCTTTTCATTCGATTCCGTTTTCCTTTATTGGTTATCGTATCGTTACTGTAAAGCAAAATACGGTCGGAGTGTAGGTTGGGCTTCCTCACTCCCTTTAGCCCAGAAATCCTGTGAATAAGCCCACATGGTATAAATATTAAAAGAAGAGTTAACTAGTACTTTCAATCATTCATACCTGGTAAACTCTGGAACTCCCTCTTACTGCCTTCTGTATTTCCAGCTTCCTACAACTTGACTTCTTAAGAGGGAGGTTTCAAGACATTTGTTCCTTAATTGTGGATAACTTATATGAGCTTTAAGGGAACTGTTAACCTAATAGGCATTTTTTTTCCTCATTTTTGTTGTCCTTTGCCAGTTTCTCCCCATACTGCATAGAAAAAAATGGAAAAATGTCGTTTGTCACTGTAATGGGGGAAAAATTTCTATCTGTCACTGTGATCGAGGAAAAATGTCTCACTGTAATGGGGAAAAAATGTCTATATCACTGTAATGGAGGGAAAAATTGTCTGTCACTGTAATGGAGGAAAAATTGTCTATCTGTCACTGTAATGAAGGAAAAAATGTCTGCCACTGTAACGGAGGGAAAAAAATGTCTATCAATGTAAGGGAAGAAAAAAATGTCTGGCACTATAATGGAGGAAAAAAATGTCACTATAATGGAGGAAAAAAATGTCTGCCACTATAAGGGAGGAAAAAAAAAAAAACTGGAAAAATGCCTCAAAAAAACCCTGATCAATTATGAAAGAACCGGCCCATGTTTTATCTATTTTTTTGTGTGTGTGTTTTGAAATGTTTTAATGCGGCAAATCGTGACTCTGGTGTTTGGATTTATTGTTGCTTTGTCCATGTTGGGTGGTGTTGTTTTAATTGTATTCCTACGTGAGTTTGGGGTCACGGTGTTGTTGTTGTTGTTGGTGGTGATACTGGTGGTGGTAGTGGTGGTGGTGGTGGTGGTGGTGATTCCCATTAGCATATAAATAATCTCCACATTTACTTTTCATCAGTAAATTCTAAGTGTTTTAATTTCAGGTCTATAAGAGTATTATTACCTTTTTTTTTTCTTTTTCCATCCCCTAAAATACACAAACCTTAACAATACAATGATGAATAATTGAATTAGTTACGTTTGCAAAGCTGAATGAATGAATAAATAAAAATCCTTCACGTGTTCATCTATTTATTCATCCTTTTTTATTGATTTCCTGGTTGGTAATGCATTATTCACCCTTTCATTAGCTCACTTCCCTTCATTTTACCAATTCATGTCTCTTTCATAACAATTCAATCCGATGTATCTTGCATTTTTCCCTGACAGTTTACGAGTTACCATTCCACCTCTTTTTCATCGTCACATTTCGCTTCTTTTCATCCATAAATGTTTGGAGGATCGAGATGTATTATTCACTCGTCTATAGGTGGCTTGAAATTGAGTCCTTTTGTTTCGTGTCGCTTTTGTTCGCAGCCATTCAAACATTTTTCCCTGAGCATATATGTCAAAAAAATTCTTGATTGCTTATATCCGAATCACAAGAAGCAATTTCGGTAAAACAACAAAAGGAGCAATATCTCTCTCTCTCTCTCTCTCTCTCTCTCTCTCTCTCTCTCTCTCTCTCTCTCTCTCTCTCTCTCTCTCTCTCTCTCTCTCTCTCTCTCTCTCTCTCTCTCTCTCTCACACACACACACACACACACACACACACACACACACACACACACACACACACACACACAAAGACAGTAAGATATTTGATAAGTGACAGTTTTATCCATAGCAGTTATGGATAGGTTGGGTTAAGTAAGGTTAGGTTAGGTTAGGTTAGGTCAGGTCACTTCAGTACTGAGATGCATTTTTACCTTAAGTTTTGGATATCATTGGACGATTTTATTCACTTTAGGAAGGGTCTGTAGAGGTCAGAAGATTAATGGCCAAAGTCTTCACAATTTTAATCCCCCCTTGAGTTTCTGAAGCTGTATAGAATCACCAAATAGTAAGCAGAGTGAATATCGAAACGCATCATGTTACTGAAGAGGTTAAATATAATAGGTAAAGTAATAAAAATAGGTTAGGTTAAGTAGATTAGATAAAATAAGATTAATTAGTGGTAGTTTATCTGTGGTTTTGTCAGGTCAGGATTAGATGAAACATAAATAAGACGTCTTCTTAATTTAGCAAGGTTTAATTAAGGTCGATTTGTGAGGTTAGGTTAAAGTGATGTAAGGTTAGTTTACGTTAGGTCATTTGATTTTGCTATGTTACGATTAGGTAAGTCTTAATTTAGCTTGGTTAATATTATATAGTTTTATCAGATTAGAGTAAGTTAGGTTAGGTAATGGTAAATTAAGTCAAGTTTGGTAAAGTTATATTAGGTTAGGAAGTAGTAGTGGCTTGTCTTCTAACCTTATGTTGTTATGTAATAGATTGGTTTGAATAAGTACTTTTTTATAATAGATTGGTTTGGATAAGAGAGGAGGATTGACCAAGGGCAACATGAATATAAGGAAAACCTGCCCAGTCAGTCGCTAATTTCCTTACAGAGCTGAATGAATTAGCCAAAGGACAGGGACAAAGGACTATTCTTATGTTATGTAGTGGTAGAAGTTTCCTTGGGCACTATTATATTGTTAGGTAATAGTGGTAGTTACGTTAGGTTAGACAATATTAACCCCTACAGTACTGGGACGCATTTTTACCATGAGTTTTGAGTACGATTCGACGCTTTTATTTACACTAACAAGGTTTTATGGAGGTCAGAAGGTTAATGGTCCAGAATCTTTACTATTTTAATCCCACGTGAGATTTTGAAGGTGTATAAAATCGCCGAATAGTAACCTGAATATAGAATGGCCGATTGTTGATAAGCACACCACTAAACAAGAAACCTGTCAGTCTATCAATGCTGTAAGGGCTAATGTCAAGAAAGTGTCCGATTTTTGATAACCACACCACTAAACAAGGAATCCATTAGTCCAGAATCTTCACTATTTTAATCCCCACGTGAGATTTTGAAGGTGTATAAAATCGCCTAATTGTAACCTGTATATATATAAAGATGTGTCATGGTACCGAAGGGGTTCAATGGTGGTGGTGGTTGGTCTATGCCAGAAGTGAGGGCTGGTATCCTCTACCATACCATATGCCGCCTGTGTCTCTCTCTCT
The DNA here is from genome assembly GCF_017591435.1 of Portunus trituberculatus. Taxonomy (NCBI): domain Eukaryota; kingdom Metazoa; phylum Arthropoda; class Malacostraca; order Decapoda; family Portunidae; genus Portunus; species Portunus trituberculatus. The sequence continues at coordinate 9,831,812 of NC_059286.1, forward strand.
CTCTCTCTCTCTCTCTCTCTCTCTCTCTCTCTCTCTCTCTCTCTCTCACAGATACAGTGTAGAGAAAAATAATCAAGTTTTAATTAAAGTTTTTGTGTGTATATGTAAATCTCACGAATGATAAAAAAAAATAATGGTATGAAATTAATGGAAAAAAAAGGAATATCGGAGTAACGTTGAAATTTGATTAGTCTGTAGTGAGATCAGCTTGCGGGGAATTAATTTAGTTTTTTGTCTTGTAATGTTTGCGTGAGAAGCCAATTCGTAATTAATTTCTTTGGTTCAATCTGGAAAGGCAATAAAGGAGCGTGTATGTGTGGTGGTGGTGGTGGTGGTGGTGGTGGTGGTGGTGGTGGTGATGACGGTGATGGGGTTGCAATTGTGGCAGAGCTAATAGTGATGTTGGTGGTGGTTGTGGTGGTGGTGGTGGTGGTGGTGGTGGTGGTGGTGGTGATGATGGGGTTGGTGATGGTGGTGGTGGTGGTGTTGAATTGTGGTGATGGTGGTAATGACCTTCGTTGGAAGTGGTGGTAATGGTGGTGGTGGTGGTGATAGTGGTGGTGGTGGTGGTAATGGTGGTAGTAGTGAGTGGTGGTGGTGGTGAAGTGCAGAATTTGAAAAGTGTATTTACTATAGTGAAAAAAAACTATGAAAAAAAATGTAAAATATAGTGAAGGAAAAGAACAAATGAAAAATAAATAAGGACAGCGAAAGAGTGACGAAGAGACAGAAGAGTGATGGAAAAACAGGAGGAAAAGAGGAAGAAGGCAATGGAGGATGAGAGGAGGAAGAGGAGGAGGAGCAGTACCTAACGTGTCATCGATGGAGTGGTGAGTACAAAGTTTTATTTTCAATACCATTTCCCGCGTTGTGTTGTTTTCATAAGAAGAGGAAGGAAGGAAGGAAGGAAGAAAGAAAGAAAGAAAGAAAGAAAGAAAGAAAGAAAGAAAGAAAGAAGAAGAAGAAAAATACAACTTTACATAAGAAAGAAAGAAAGAAAAAGAAAGAAAGAAGAAGAAGAAGAAGAAGAAGAAGAAGAGGAAAAATACAACTTTACATAAGAAAGAAAGAAAGAAAGAAAGAAAGAAAGAAGAAGAAGAAGAAGAAGAAGAAGAGGAAAAATACAACTTTACATCTTGCAAGGTCGGGTTAAGTGGACCACTGGGACAAATTGGACCACTGGGTTTTCCGCCAAAGCCAGTGGTACGAAATTTCAATAACAGCTGTAATGGCTTTCCTTTGCCTCACGTCAGTCACCCACAAACATTGGCACTGGAACGACGTCCGATTTGCGTAGAGCGGAAGACAAACTGGATTTTTACTGAAGTGATCTAAGGTGAAATTTTTGTATACTTCAAATTTAGATACCTTACTGGTGACAATAAGTTCATTAAGTTTGATAATTTCTAAAGAGCATTGGTAATATTGCTAACTTAAGCTGTAAATATTATTAAACGTGAAGTGTTTTAGATTTCAGTTAATTCTGTTTAAGTCATTTTTTTATGGGATAAAGTAAGCAATACTGGTCCACTTTACCCAATAGAAAGCAAATCCTGCCTCTGCATGCAGGGAATGTTTTAGCTTGTCTACATTACAGATGCCAACCACATATGTCCGCAAGACTGAGCAAGAAAGGTGGGACGAGAAGCTGACCCAAGCAATTGAGTCAGTGCGATCCAAGAAGGCATCTAAAAATAATTAGTGTCCCCAAAACCTTTTTTGGTGCGAAGACTTAAGAATGAGAAGTCTGCTACAGAATCTAAGAAGCTATTGGGATGCACCAGGCCTGTGTTTAGCCCATCTCAGGAGAAAGAGCATGTGGATCACATTCTATTGATGGAGAATCGGTTCTTTGGGCGAACAACCAAAGATATAAAGTGTCGTCAGGCTTTCCAGATGGATGAAAGGAATAAGATACCTCACAACTTCCACCACGAGGCTGGACTTGCTGGGAAGGACTGGTTGGACGAATTCAGAAAGCAACATCCGCAGTTTGTGATTTGGTTTGTGTTTTTATGGTTTTGATGGCTTCTAGAATAACTTTTTTTTAATGTTTCATCGTTTTAATGCTTCTTTGTTCCTTCAGTATCAGAAGCAGACCGGAGAACAAAGATCGACTCCAGTAACGTATATGCTGGGAAAGGTGAGCCATATGTGGTCCACTTTACCCTGCATTTTTTTTTTACGATCTGCCATTATGAACTATTCCTCTTGAAACACAAACACCAACCAATTCTTTTGAAATAAACCTGAAGCTCATTGAGTGGTTAAAAGAGAAATAGATTTGTCTCTAAATGACGAAATGTGACATCAGCAATTGGTTTATAGGAAAATATAAAGTCAAACCTTAGATGGTCCGCTTTTATCTCACCCTTCCCTTGCATTATTTGTCATATTTAGTCTCTCTTTCTTATGCGTTTGTTATACTAGGAAGAAGAACAAGAACAGGAACAAGAGGAAGGAGAAGAACAAGAAGAAGAAGAAGGAAGGAGGAGAAGAAAAAGAAGAAAAAGAAACAGAATAAGGAGAGCAACACCAACAAAACCAACAACAAAAACACCACCACCTGCCATGCACCTTCCCACAAACACATCGGTGAGTACAAATGATACCATTAACGTATTTATCATTACCGGTGTTCTTATTACGTGCCTGATCGGATTTCGGGTTTTAAATTACAATCCGGTTTAAGACTGTCAAGGTTTTACGTAATTTGTGGCCCCTTATTATTTTATTCATTAATACTTGTTGTGTCCTGTTCTAATTTCCTTCATTTCAGATTACTCGTATTTTTTTGTATCTTGGCATTATTTATTTCCTTGCTAAAATTACAATAAACCCTTTACTCCAAATTGCGGGATTAAGTGAAGACAAACGTATGAGAACCATGAAATTAAGGCTATAGGTATGAACGAGGGAGGGAGGGAGGGAGAAGAGAGGGAGAGGAGCGGGAAAGTAGTGAGAGGAAGGCGGGAATAGTGTAAGGACTGGCAAGTGTTTGTGTTTGTGTTTTGATATAAGGTTGACAAGTGTTTGTGCTTCATAGTGTATGGACTGATTAGTGTTTGTGTTTCTAGTTTTTGTGTAAGGACTGGGAAGTGTTCGTGTTTTAGATATAGTGTAAAGACTGGTTAGTGTTTGTGTTTTATAGTGTAAGGACTGGCAAGTGTTTGTGTTTTAGTTACGTTCCAATTCACAGCAGCTTTGTTTCTGTGACATAATGGTGACTTGTCTTTAAAATGTCTCTTTTAGTGGGATTATTAATCTATTCTCTCTCAAGTTGATATAAGAATCTTTCGATGGTTCTTTTTTCCAGTGCTGATGGAAATGGTAGTGTGTGAATTATGAATCATATGAAAAAAAGAGAAGGTGTTTAGAGATACAGGTTGGACGTCAAAAATTCGGAATTCCGTAATCCGGCAAATTCTATTCGGCATTATTTCAATTTACGGGAATAATTTAGATTTCTCGGAATAATGTAAGTGTGGCAGAACGCTGCTATGACGCGGCAGTGCATGTGTATTTCTGTATCTTCCTGCATACATAGTTACTTGTACAGCTAATTCACACACACACACACACACACACACACACACACACACACACACACACACACACACACACACACACACACACACACACACACACACACACACACACACACTTATCAATGTTAGTTATAATACAGACTGAGTAACTATGCAGGGTGTTTCAGGGAACTTACTTAAGGACCATCTATAGTACAAAATTTTCCGTATTCAGGCAAGCCACCGGTCCAGCAGTTGCCAGATTTAGGAGTTTCTGTCTGTAGTAGTTCTTTAGTGATCGATTTTCAGTACTAATGGACGTAAGTTTCTTTTCTAAGTGTCTGTGTGTGTGATGAAGCAGAACAGTGGAGGGAAGGAAAGAAACAGAGGTAAAATGAATAGAAGGAAAGGCAGGAAAGGGAAGGGAAAAGAAGGAAAGGAAAAAGGTAAGGAAGGGAATGGAAAAAAGAAAGAAAAGGGATGGGGATGGAAGTGGAAGAGAAGAAAAGAAACAGAGGTTAAATGAATGGAAGGAAAGGCAGAAGAACGAAAGGAAGGGTAGAGAAGGGAAGGAAAAAGGTAAGGAAGAGAAGGGAATAGTAAGAAGGGAAGGGGATGGAAGTGGAATGATGGGAGTGGAGTGGAATGGAGTGGAGTGGAGTGGAGTGGAGTGGCGTGGAGTGCTGACTGTGGTTTCTAACACTTGATTGGGAACAGTTTGGATAATTTCCCGTCACTGATTTCTGGCGAGGCTGACGCTGCCAAGACGCGGGGAGGAAAGGAGGGGAGATACAGGACTTG
>NC_059286.1:9841139-9856139 GCF_017591435.1 Portunus trituberculatus
GGCGGCTGGGGACCGAGAGACAACCATTGCCTGTGTCTTCTCCGGCGCGAATGTCACTTGCCAGCGAGCACCCCACTCCTCTATCACTCGTAGCTGCTGATTGATGGCCTCAGCAGCCCGCCCACTGTCCTGGCGTGGATAGGTATAGGAGAGGGTGCAGTCATCAGCATAGGCCTTGACTCCTGGCAGTAGCTCTCTCTCTCTCTCTCTCTCTCTCTCTCTCTCTCTCTCTCTCTCTCTCTCTCTCTCTCTCTCTCTCTCTCTCTCTCTCTCTCTCTCTCTCTCTCTCTCTCTCTCTCTCTCCCATCACTCTTCTTCCTCAATATCCTCTTCTTCTTCTCTTTGTTTGAACTCCTTTCACATTTTCTTTTCAGTCTCCTCCTCCTCCTCCTCCTCCTCCTCCTCCTCCTCCTCCTCCTCCTCCTCCTCCTCCTCCTCCTCCTCCTCCTCCTCTTCTTCTTCCATTTCCCTGACCTATTTTATCTATCTTCTTTCCTTCATCACATTCACGTCATGGATAGGAAAGAGAAGGAGGAGGAGGAGGAGGAGAATAAAGAAGAAGAGAAGGAAGAGAAAGAGAGACGAGAAAATAATAGTAATAGTAGTAAAAGATGAACAAGAGAATGAGGAAAGGAAGAATGAGAGAGAGAGAGAGAGAGAGAGAGAGAGAGAGAGAGAGAGAGAGACGCCAGCACAACAATAATAACAATAACAGTAATAACGCGGTAGTAATCATTTCCAGTTATAATTTTTTTTGTGTCCGCTTTCCCGCTCTCCGCTCCCCGCTCGCCTTGATCCGCGCCGCCCGTCACCGCCTCGCGACCCAATATTCTCCACTACACAACACGGAGTTAACAAGCGCCGCGTCAGCCTTACCGGGAGAGAGAGAGAGAGAGAGAGAGAGAGAGAGAGAGATTCACGTCATTTTTCCAGGGACAAACTGTATATATTTCGTGAAGTCTCCAATTAGTCTCTCTCTCTCTCTCTCTCTCTCTCTCTCTCTCTCTCTCTCTCTCTCTCTCTCTGCTTTTACTCCCAATATATCAATCTTTATCTTTGCCTTTTTTTTTGTCTCCCTTTCTTTCTCTCTCTCTAATCTTTCCCGTGCAATATTTTTCTTTGTTTCTCTCTCTCTCTCTCTCTCTCTCTCTCTCTCTCTCTCTCTCTCTCTCTCTCTCTCTCTTCTTCTGAGTTTTTCCTTTAGTTTGTCTCTTCTTTCACTTCCTCTCTCTTTCTCTCCCTTCCCTTCTTTTTTCTTCTTCTTCTTCTTCTTTTTCAGGATAATTTGCTTGTTTCAGTTTCTTCGTTATTTCTTTTTGTCCTTCCTACATTTTCTTCCTTTATCTTACTATTTCTTCTTATGTTTCTTCCTTTCCTCTTTTCTTTTTTCTTTTCTCTTCTCTTTTCTCTTTTTTTTCAACTGTTTCTTTTTTCTGTTCATTTTTGTGTCTCTATTTCGCTTTATTTTTTGTTTCATTTCTTTTCTTTTCTTTTTTTTCTTTTCGTTTCTTTGCCATCTTTTTCTCTTTATTCTTCCTTCTTTCTCATATATCTTTTCTGTGTTGATTACTCTCTCTCTCTCTCTCTCTCTCTCTCTCTCTCTCTCTCTCTCTCTCTCTCTCTCTCTCTCTCTCTCTCTCTCTCTCTCTCTCTCTCCATTGAAATAAGCATCGTTGGTGTTCTAGTCAATATAATTCCAATTGTTACGTCAAGTTGTAGAAATGATGACAAACTGACTCCCCTCTCCCTCTCTCTCTCTCTCTCTCTCTCTCTCTTTCTCTTTCTCTTTCTCTTTCTCTCCCCCTACTCTCCCTCCCTTACCTTTCCTCGGCACCTCCCTCTCCCATTCTGCCTTAGAGTTTTATTCCTCCACTCTCTCTCTCTCTCTCTCTCTCTCTCTCTCTCTCTCTCTCTCTCTCTCTCTCTCTCTCTTGTCTTTCAGCCATATTTCTTCCTGTCTCTTCGCCTCTCCTTTGATGTTTCCTTTTTCTTCCTTCTCCCTCCTCCTTCCTCCTTCCCTCCTTCCTCCCTCCTTCCCATTTCCTTCTCCATCTCCTCTTCCTCTCTTTTCCTCTCCCTCCCGTCTTCCTCCATTTCCATTTTTATCTATGTCTTTTCCGTCTTTCGTTTTCCCCTCTCATTGTTCCCTCCTGTTTCCCATTTCTCTCTCTCTCTCTCTCTCTCTCTCTCTCTCTCTCTCTCTCTCTCTCTCTCTCTCTCTCTCTCTCTTCAATCACTTGTTTCTAGTTATTTATTTATTTTTCATTTGTTTTTTCTCTATTTCATTTACAGAACGATTTTTTTTCACATTTTGCTCGTTTTAATTCATTTACTTTCATTTCATCACAATTTTTCTGGTAGGCAAAAATTTTTTCATTCATCTTCTCTACCAATGTTTCTCTCTCTCTCTCTCTCTCTCTCTCTCTCTCTCTCTCTCTCTCTCTCTCTCTCTCTCTCTCTCTCTCTCTCTCTCTCTCTCTCTCATTAATTTCTCACCGTGTTACTTAATTCTCTTATTATTGTTATTATTCCTTATATTCTTCACTGCTCCTTGCCTTCCCTTGTCTACGCTATTCATTATCTCCCCTCTTCTTCTTCTCCCTCCTTTCCTCCCTCTCTGTCATTAAGGCCTCCCCTCTCCCTGCCTCTCCCTGCTCTTCCTCTCTCCCTCTCCCTGAGTTGAATGCTTGTAATCTCTCCCGCTGTTAATATGATTAATATCGACGTTGCATTGATCACGTTCTGAGCCGCTGAGGCAAATGGGAGAGAGGGAGAGGTGGGAGAGGTGAGGAGAGAGGAGCGCTCGACTGTAGTAGATTGCTGGTTTTGTATTCGTGTTTGCAAGGGAGGGGAATGGAGAGGGAGAGAGGGAGAGAGGGAGAGGGAGGGAGAGGTGAGGGTAATGTCATATGGTACAGAATATGTGAGAGGGAGGGTGAGGGGAGAGTGAGAGAGAGAGAGAGAGAGAGAGAGAGAGAGAGAGAGAGAGAAGAGAGAGAAGGTGAATTGTTAAAGAGCTGACTGCACATGTGTCTTGGTGTGTTTTTGTTCCTACTCCCCCACTCTCTCTCTCTCTCTCTCTCTCTCTCTCTCTCTCTCTCTCTCTCTCTCTCTCTCTCTCTCTCTCTCTCTCTCTCTCTCTCTCTCTCTCTCTCTCTCTCTCAACCCTGTGCAGGTGGCAATTCTGTTTTAGAGAAAGAGAAAGAGGAGGAGGAGGAGGAGGAGGAGGAGGAGGAGAGGAGGAGAAAATTGTGAGTGAGCAGTGAAGGGGAGGAGAAAGAGTGGAAGAGCTGGGAGAATTAATCAGGAGGAGGAGGAGGAGGAGGAGGAGGAGGAGGGTTATTTTGTACATTACCGTTACGAGTACTGTTTAAAAATTAAATAAACGCTCGTGTATACACACACACACACACACACACACACACACACACACACACACACACACACACACACACACACACACACACACACACACACACCTTCGTTTCATCCCTTTTCACGTCTTTGCCATCTGTTTCGCTCCCATTCTCTCTCTCTCTCTCTCTCTCTCTCTCTCTCTCTCTCTCTCTCTCTCTCTCTCTCTCTCTCTCTCTCTCTCTCTCTCTCTCTCTCTCTCTCTCTCTCTCTCTCTCTCTCTCTCTCTCTCTCTCCTCTCCTTCCTTCCTTCCTTCCTTCCTTCCTTGCCTCATTCACTTACTCCCTTTCCCTCCCCTCCCTCTTCCTCCCTCTCCCTCTCCCTCTCCCTCTCTCCCGTTCGCCTCTTGACAATCTAAAGTTTCCAACACAATGGCGCCGTCAAACTGTGGTCAGAATTCGGTTTCCAGGCCTGATAAGCTTTGCCACACACACACACACACACACACACACACACACACACACACACACACACACACACACACACACACACACACACACACACACACACACATTGATAGAATTCACTCCAATAACAACTCCGGTTTATCCTTTCTTTCTTTCTCTCTTCCTTTCTTCCTTTCTTTCTTTTATCTTTCTTTTATCTTTCCTCCTTTCTTTTTTCCTTTTCTTTATTCTTTCTTTTTCCTTCTTTCCTTCCTTCCTTCCTTTCTTTATTATGGGTTTCTTCCTTTTTTTCTCTCTTCTTTCTTCCTTCCTTCCTTCCTTCCTTCTCTTCCTTCTTATATTCTATTCTGCTCCTTGTTGCGTTTGCTTCTCTCTTTCTTTCTTCTTTCCTTCTTTCTTTTGCACCTTTCCTTCATTTCCTTCCTAGTGTCAAATCACACACACACACACACACACACACACACACACACACACACACACACACACACACACACACACACACAATTTTCACCCTTTTCCCTTCCTTCCTTCATTCATTTCTCTCCTTCACTCTCTCTCCTCCTCGTGTTCCATCATTTTGGTACGAATGAGTGACCAAGAGAGAGAGAGAGAGAGAGAGAGAGAGAGAGAGAGAGAGAGAGAGACTTGAAACTGTTAGAGAAGGATGAAGAAAAGGAGAGAAAAAAGGAGAGAAGGAGGGAGGGAGGTGGGGGGTCACATCCTTCTATCCTTCAGGGTCACACAGGTCAGAGGTCATCTTTGGTCACTGGCAGGACGCGGCTTAACTCTGATTCTCCTGAGCTCCGTGACCGCCTGGAGTGAACGGCCAATCAGCGTGGGGGATTGAGATTCCTGCCACGCCATTGGTTGGGAGGGGTAGAAGGAGAGAGAAGGAGTGTACAGGGATGCAGAGAGAGAGAGAGAGAGAGAGAGAGAGAGAGAGAGAGAGAGAGTGTGTACAGGGAGGCAGAGGTGGGAAGAAAAGGAAGGGGAGAGGCTGGGAGGTCAGAATTGGAGAGGGGTGTAGGGTGAGGCAGAGAGAGAGAGAGAGAGGGGAGAAAGGGGAGAGGTTGGAAGGGGCAGAATGGTAGAGGGAGTGAACAAGGAGGCAGAGATGGGAAGGGGAGAGGGTGGGAGAGCAGAAAGGGAGAAATGTATAGAGAAACAGAGAGGAGAGGAAGGGAAGGAGGGAATTTTGATAGGGAAAGGGTGCTGGGAGAGGGAAGGAGAGTGGTTGTGAGGGAGAGGGGAGAGGGGAGAGGAAGGGGAGGTATAATTTTAGGAGAAAAGGAATGGAGGAGAGAGTTTGGTGGGAGAGGTATATGTGTTGAGGGAGAGGGAGGGAGAGGAAGGGAGAGGGAAAAAAGGGAAGGAAATGTGGAGGGAAAAACATGTGGGAAGAGGAAAAGGAGAGAAGGTTAAGGGTAAGAGAAGGGAAGGAAGAGGAGAGGGGGGGTGGAAAGAAAGGGAGGTAATGGGAGGGGGAAGGGGGCGTCTCCTTGCTTCCTATTTTGGTGTTGGAGAGAATTAAACACTTCGATTTTTTTTTTTTCCCTTTCTTTCTCCTTTTCTTTTACCTTCAATTATCGGTATATTAAGATTTAACACCTTCAATACCGGGACACATTTCTACCGTGAGATTTGTGTACGAGTAGACCCTTTTATTGACTTTCTATGGAGGTCAGAAGATTAATGGCCACAGTCTTCCTATTTTAATCCCCAACATGGGTTTCTGAAGCTGTATAAAATCACCAAACAGGAAGTAGAATGAACATGAACACACGTCATGGTACTGAAGGGGTTAAAATGAAAAAAAAAAAAAACAATAATATTTCTCTCAGTTCCATTATGAATTTTGTATTTTTCTTTAATTTTAAACAAGAAAGTGAAAAATGAAATAAGAAATGCTGTTTGACTTAATATATTCGTAAATCCTCCTTCATTTCCTTCCTTCCTTCTTTCATTCCTTCATTCTTTCCTTGGTTATCTGTGCTGATGTCAGTTTGGAAGCACCTGTTAATTAGCCGTCCAGCTTCACCTGTGCCTGGCCGGGAGGAGGAGGAGGAGGAGGAAGAAGAGGAGGAGGAGGAGGAGGAGGGGGAGGAAGAGGAAGAGGAAGATCGGTGTAATAATAAACGTAAACAGACACACACACACACACACACACACACACACACACACACACACACACACACACACACACACACACACACACACACACACACACACACACACACACACACGTCTCTCTTCAAACAGTCATAAGAGATCGCGCTTCGTGATTGGCTCGCCTCGTCCTGAAGGAATCCGATTTGACGCCTGATTTGTCGCCGCCGCACGCCAGCAGGCAGGTGATTGGCAGAAAGGGAAGGTAAAAAGTGATTCTTGATGGTGATTGGCGGAGGAGCAAAGGGCCTGAAGCGTGTGATTGGCCTGCGGGGAAGAGCTTTAAGGATTTGCACTCTTATTGGTCACGCTAAACGAATCTCACCCAATCATATGAGGAGGATAAAAGTGTGTTATTACTGAGAGAGAGAGAGAGAGAGAGAGAGAGAGAGAGAGAGAGAGAGAGAGAAGGGAATTAGATCTATCTTTATTTCCTGGAAGGGAAGTGAGAGAAAGACTTTGCGTTTGACTCAAGCAAGAAAAAAAAGTTAAGATGATTTTTTTTTTTTTAAAGACGAAACTTATATGATTTTACCAAGACTTCCTTCTCCTCCTCCTCCTCCTCCTCCTCCTCCTCCTCTCCTCCTCCTCCTCCACAAGCTGAGGGGAAAACAGAATGGTGTCTTGGCAGGAAAGTTTGATAGTAAGTTGAGTCTACTGTGTGTGTGTGTGTGTGTGTGTGTGTGTGTGTGTGTGTGTGTGTGTGTGTGTGTGTGTGTGTGTGTTGCAGAAGGTTTGGTCACGTGCATAAGCAGACTTGGAGTTCATGTGTTGAATTTCTATCTTGACAGCCTGTATGTAAAGCTATCTCTTCCTCCTCCTCCTCCTCCTCCTCCTCCTCCTCCTCCTCCTCCTCCTCCTCCTCCTCCTCCTCCTCCTCCTCTTCCTGCTTTCCAAGTATGGTTCTCGTCTTTGTCCTCTTCCTGTTCCTCCTCCTTTACTTGTTTACGTTTCCCTTACGATTTCTCTCCCTCTTTCTTGATCTTCCTCTTGGCCTCTCACCTCCTCCTCCTCCTCCTCCTCCTCCTCCTCCTCCTCCTCCTCCTCCTCCTCCTCCTCCTCCTCCTCCTCCTCATACTGCTGTTACTACTACTACTACTACTACTACTACTACTACTACTACTACTACTACTACTACTACTACTACTATATTTTCGTCTTTTTCTGTATCCTTGTGTTTCTTGTTTTGTTCCTTCCTCCTTCCTTCGTTCCTTCCTGCACGGCGTCCTGCAGTCCTCGCCTCTGTTTGTCTTCCCCTGTTGGTGCTCGTTCCTCCCTCCATTACTCCGTGGCCAGGTGTCACTGCCTCATTAGCAGCCCAGGTGAGGGAGGCAAGCAAACACTGGACTCTTGTTTTACCCTCCCTCCATGTCGCCCTTTTCCTCCCTCCCCTCCCTTCCTTATTTCTCCTTCCTTCTTATCTCTCTCTCTCTCTCTCTCTCTCTCTCTCTCTCTCTCTCTCTCTCTCTCTCTCTCTCTCTCTCTCTCTCTCTCTCTCTCTCTCTCTCTCTCTCTCTCTCTCTCTCTCTCTCTCTCATTCGTGTTTGATTAATTTGGATTTCTATTTCCAAAACGTCTTTCATTCAATTGTTTTTGTGGGCCTGATTTGTAAAGAATTGACTTTTCTCTTTGTTTTTCTTTGACTATTTCTCTTTCCTTCTTGCCTTGTTTCATCCCCATTTTTTTTTTTCTATCTCGTTTTCTTCCGGTCTCTTATTTTCTATCTGTTCTGCATCGCCCTTTTGCTCCCTCTCCTTCTCTTCGTTTATATTTCTTTCATTCTATACTCCTTTTCTTCTCTCCCTTCTTGTCTTGTTTTCACCTTTTTTTTCTTTCTTCCTATCTTCTTTCCTTCCTTTTCCTATTTATTATCTGGCCTGTATCAAATTCCCTCTTCTCTTTTTTCCCTCTCCTATATTCTTTATTTTTGTATTTACATAATACACACACATACATAGTTCTTAACCCCTTCAATACACATTAACATATTTATTCTGCTATTTGGTGGTTTCATACAGCTTCAGAAACTCATGTAGGGGATTAAAATAGTAAAGACTGTGGCCGTTAATCATCTGACCTTAATAGACCCCTCCTAATGTCAATAAAATGATCTAATCGTACACAAATCTCAAGGTAAAAATGTGTCCCAGTACTGAAGGGATTAATATTCTATCTACTCACCTACTTTCTATCTATATATATACAGACATTTAACTCTTTACTAACCCATCTGCATTCATACATACATACAGACATATTCATTATTAGCACACCATTGTCCTTCGCTCTTCGTAATATAAGATCGTGAAGTCAGTTGAGCAAGTAATGTCATGTTTTCACCCTTTAGTCACGTCACAGGCAGTCACGTCAAACATCACCTTCCTCTTTACCTGTGCACGCAGTTTTTCACTCTCACCATCCGCTGCTCGTCATTATGAACATTCCCTCACACACACACACTCACGGACCCTTTGATCTCACGCCTCGCCTCTGTCAACCCGCCCCCTCCCCCCAACCGTGCATAGTGATCGCTGCTCTCACTCTGCTTTCACTTGCCTCTCACTCTCTCACTCACACTTTGCATCACATTAACTCATTTTTCTCCGCTTCCTTGGTCCTCCCTGGTTTTCCTTACTAGTTTTGTCAGTATTACTTGTTTCAATCTCTGGGTTTATTTGTGACTATCTCTCCTCATGGCCTCGAGTCCTCTGTCATTGAAAACTGTATTGCTTTCTCCGTCTCTAGCTCTTCCTCTTATTCTCTTTCTCTTCCTGTGTTCTCTTGTTTTTTTCTCTCTTTCTTTTCATTTTTCTCTTATTTTCTTTCTTTTATTCTTTCTTTTATTTTCTTTCTCTTACTTTTTCTCTTTCTTTTTCTCTCGTTTTGTTCTTTTTATTCTCTTTCTCTTCCTTTATTCTCTTCCTATTATTTTCTTTCTCTTGTATTCTCTTCTTTCTCTTCTTTTATTCCCTTCCTGTTATTCTCTTTCTTTTCCTTTTATTTTCTTTCTCTTCCTTTTTCTCTCCTCCCATTATTCTCTATCTCTTCATTTATTCTCTTGCTTTTATTCTCTTTCTTTCCTATGTGTGAAGAAAATTGAAGTTATGATGGCTTTATATATTTATTTATTTATTTATTTATTTATTTATTTATTTATTTATTTATTTATGTAACTATCTATTTTTTTTATTAATATTTCTGCTTTCATCAATTTTTTTTTCATTTTTTTTCGTCCCTGTTCCATTTTTTCTCGCCTGGTTTTGTCTTCTAATTTTCCACGAGTATTTCCGTCTTTTATGTGTAATGCTCTCTCTCTCTCTCTCTCTCTCTCTCTCTCTCTCTCTCTCTCTCTCTCTCTCTCTCGCTCTCTCTCGCTCTCGCTCTCGCTCTCGCTTTAAAGTTGATGTTTTGTCGGTTTTGTATTTCTGTTCCTTTTGAAAACCTTATATTTATTTTTTGCCTTCTTTGCAGTCTTTTATGATTTCCAACTGCAATTCTCTCTCTCTCTCTCTCTCTCTCTCTCTCTCTCTCTCTCTCTCTTTCTCTGGGATTTACATTTATTTCCCTCCACGATTGCATAAAAGTTTGGTTCATTTTAAAACCTCGCTCGCCGTTTCGTCAAATGTCTCTCGTTGTTTTCTTTCTGTCCTATCTGATTTTATATTTGCATTACTCTCTCTCTCTCTCTCTCTCTCTCTCTCTCTCTCTCTCTCTCTCTCTCTCTCTCTCTCTCTCTCTCTCTCTCTCTCTCTCTCTCTCTCTCTCTCTCTCTCTTTTAATATTTACACTTTCTCCTCTCCGCCACTCGATGGGCCACATTATCACATTATCTCTATCTCCTCTCTTTATTTTCTCTCTTTACCTGTTCCCTTTATTACTCTCTTGATTATCTCCTTGTTCGGACGAGAAAAAATGGACATTATTATTATTTTTTTACTGCTTCATTGTTACGTTATTGCTCTCTCTCTCTCTCTCTCTCTCTCTCTCTCTCTCTCTCTCTCTCTCTCTCTCTCTCTCTCTCTCTCTCTCTCTCTCTCTCTCTCTCTCTTCTTTCTTTCTTTCTTTCTTTCTTTCTTTCTTTCTTTCTTCCTTCCTTCCTTCCTTCCTTCCTTCCTTCCTTCCTTCCTTCCTTATTCTTTTTTCTCTATCTGTCTGTGTCTGTGTCTGTCTGTCTGTCTGTCTGTCTGTGTGTCTTTATGTGTGTCTTTCTGTCTGTCTGTCTGTCTGTTTGTTTGTTTGTTTGTTTGTTTGTTTGTTTGTTTGTCTGTCTGTCTGTCTGTCTGTCTGTCTGTCTGTCTGTCTCTGTCTGTATCTCTCTCTCTCTCTCTCTCTCTCTCTCTCTCTCTCTCTCTCTCTCTCTCTCTCTCTCTCTCTCTCTCTCTCTCTCTCTCTCTCTCTCTCTCTCGTTTTTATTTTTTATTCCTTCCAGTTCATTTATTCTCTTGAATTTGTCTGCATTCACGTATTCTAAACTTCACCGAATTTCTGTTTTTTTTTTTTCATCTCATTCATTCGTTCTTTCTATTTTTATTTCTGATTCCTTCATTCTTCTTTCATTTCGCTTCATTCCACTTCGATCTCTCTCTTATATCATTCCAGTTTGCATCTCATCAATCATTCCTCAACTCTGGGTTCATTCTCTTTCACTTGTACTTCTTTGTCCAATACGCTAGGAATGTGTGTGTGTGTGTGTGTGTGTGTGTGTGTGTGTGTGTGTGTGTGTGTGTGATTAGGGTTTGAAACTCTGATCATTCTCTCTCTCTCTCTCTCTCTCTCTCTCTCTCTCTCTGTCTCTCTCTCTCTCTCTCTCTCTCTCTCTCTCTCTCTCTCTCTCTCTCTCTCTCTCTCTCTCTCTCTCTCTCTGTTCTCTCTCTCTCTCTCCTCTCTCTCTCTCTCTCTCTCTCTCTCTCTCTCTCTCTCTCTCTCTTTTTTTTTTTTTTTTATTTAAACATAATTTATACAGAAGAACATGTACCCAAAGGCGCACTGTCGTGTGCTACCTATTCTAAGGGTACTACAATCTATTTCTCTACAATATTTACAAGACTTAAAAATAGATAATATACAAGATGGTCAGCATGTAAATGGAGCACTATTCTTTTCACTTCACTAGCACTATTCACGCACTGCACTACACTGAGTGTCACGTCACAAAGAGTGTCAGAGGAGTTGGCAGTGTCTGTCTCCACTTATGTGCCATCAGTTTGACACTGTGTGTGTTCATCTCCTGGACGTGAGGCACCGCGGCCGTGAACAAGTTCCACATCCTGGAGACGCGTCCTGCGAAGGTGCGTTGATGCTGACACCCGTGGGATCGCGGCACCTCTACGGCGTCACCACCATTGAGCACCGTTCTCGTGCTCCGTGCGGTGACTCTCAGAGGATGACGCAGCCCTGCCAGATGTGGCACTCTTTGCACCTGTGCCTTATGGAACACTACGATCGCCGCCACATCTCTGCGGTGTTCCAGTGAATCAAGGGGACGCTCAGGCTCTGGGTGAGGTGGTATTGCAGCATCTACTAGCCGTATGGCGCGGCGTTGGATGCTGTCCAGTCTCCTTCTGTGTGTGGCGGCACAGGACATCCAGGAGAGAGCTGCGTACTCAAGGTGGGGCCGCACCTGTGCCTTGTACAGCAGCAGTCTCCCCTTCCTGTCGAGGAAACTGGCGATCCTTCTGAGAGCGGAGATCCTGTGAGAGGCTTTCTTGGCAATGGTTTTGACATGGCTGTCAAACCTCAGCCCTCGATCCACCTCCACTCCAAGTATCTTGACGTCATCTTGGGTGGGAGAGCAGCAGCGCCAAAGACAACTTTCCTGCCATTGCTGCCATGGCGGCTGGGGACCGAGAGACAACCATTGCCTGTGTCTTCTCCGGCGCGAATGTCACTTGCCAGCGAGCACCCCACTCCTCTATCACTCGTAGCTGCTGATTGATGGCCTCAGCAGCCCGCCCACTGTCCTGGCGTGGATAGGTATAGGAGAGGGTGCAGTCATCAGCATAGGCCTTGACTCCTGGCAGTAGCTGGAGAAGATCATCCACGTAGATATTCCACAGGAGTGGGCCAAGAATTGAACCCTGTGGCACTGATGCCTCCACAGGCAGGGACTCAGATGTTTGCCCGTTGACAACCACCTTGAGGCTTCTGTCCTGCAGGTAATTTCCCAGGAGTCGTAGCAAGCCACCCTGGATGCCTTTAGCACGAAGCTTTTCTAGTAATCCGTTGTGCCATACTTTATCAAAAGCTCCAGCTATGTCCAAAGCAACCACTATAGTGTCCTTGCCGTCGTCGAGGGCGTCCTGCCACTGCCTGGTGAGAAGCATCATTAGGTCGGAGGTTGACCTTCCAGGTCTGAACCCAAACTGTTGGTCTGAGAGGAGGGCATTGTCCTTGAGATGGCTACACACCACCTCTGCCACGACCCTCTCAAACACTTTACCCACCACTGACAACAGGGATATGGGTCTGTAGTTTTTGGGTCCGTCCTGGAGCTTTTTGTGTGCAGGAACTACTCGAGCCTCCTTCCACACTGAAGGCCAGACGTTTTCCCGTACACAAGTTGTGAACTTGGGTGAGAGGGGCAGCCAGTTCCTGGGAGCATCGCTTCAGCAGGTGCGGGCTGATGTCATCAGGGCCGGTAGCTTTCTGTGTGTCCAGCCCCGCAATAATCGCTTCACCTGCTGATGCGTCACCTCCACCATGGTGACAGTCTTCTCACATTGCTGGACCAGCTGAGGCGGTGGCTGCTGTGGATTCCCCACCTTCATTTTTCCAGCAAACAAGGAAGCCAGCAACTGTGCCCTCTCCTTACTGCTGGTGGCGACAGTACCGTCCTGCTTGCTGAGGGGAGGGATGGATTCTTGGTGGCCAGTTCCTGTTTGTCCTTAACAAGGGACCACCAAGTTTTGTTTCCTACGCCAGTGCCACACAGTTTCCGGCGCAGGCTTTCCTCCCACTTTTTTAAGGCCCACTTGCTGGTTACCACCATCCTCCTGCATGCAGCCCTCTCTCTCTCTCTCTCTCTCTCTCTCTCTCTCTCTCTCTCTCTCTCTCTCTCTCTCTCTCTCTCTCTCTCTCTCTCTCTCTCTCTCTCTCTCTCTCTCTCTCTCTCTCTCTCTCTCTCTCTCTCTCTCTCTCTCTCTCTCTCTCTCTCTCTCTCTCTCTCTCTCTCACTCCCCTCTCATTCATCCTCTCCCCTCATCACCTTCCCCTCCCTGGCCGCCCCTCATTCTCTGCCCCGCCCCGCCCCGCCTCACCTCACCTCGCATTTCTACTTTATTTAAAACTTTATGAGGTCGTTTATGAGGTAAAAAGCACATTTTTTGTCAAAACGTCCGACATTTATGAGGGGCAAATGGGGGAAGGTGAAGAGGAAAGAGCAGTGAGAGAGAGAGAGAGAGAGAGAGAGAGAGAGAGAGAGAGAGAGAAGGCTTAAAAGCGTAGCATGAAGACGAACCGGATAAACGGAAGACTAGCAGAAGAAGGAGAAGGAAGAAGAGAAGGAGGAGGAGGAGGAGGAGGAGGAGGAGGAGGAGGAGGAGGAGGAGGAGGAGGATGGAAGGAAATGGAGGAGAGGAAAGGGAAATTGGCAAGGATTCAAAGAGTAAACACGAGAATTGCTGAGTCAAACACGCCTTCCCTTCCTTCCCCTCTTCGCTGCTGATGGTGGTGGTGGTGGTGGTGGTGGTAGTGGTGGTAGTGATGGTCGTGGTGGTGATGGTGGTGGTGGTTGTCGTGGTGGTAGTGGTGGTTGTGTACACAGTAATCAGTTTCATGAAGACCCACATATTTACGTACACGAAGGACAAAACGCACACGTACGCACAAAACTATTTACACACACACACACACACACACACACACACACACACACACACACACACACACACACACACACACACATTGACCTAAAATGTAGAAGTGTTTGCAATCGATGTCTCTCTCTCTCTCTCTCTCTCTCTCTCTCTCTCTCTCTCTCTCTCTCTCTCTCTCTCTCTCTCTCTCTCTCTCTCTCTCTCTCTCTCTCTCTCTCTCTCTCTCTCTCTCTCTCTCTCTCTCTTCACTCAGCACATACACATTTGAACAGCTGCACCAATGTTTCCCTCACAATGTTATCAATGTTATAATGCCACAGATATCGCCAGCCATTTCATAAACACTCAATTCTTTCCCTCACGAATCTGCTAAGTCATTCCCCACTAACAAAATCTCTCTCTCTCTCTCTCTCTCTCTCTCTCTCTCTCTCTCTCTCTCTCTCTCTCTCTCTCTCTCTCTCTCTCTCTCTCTCTCTCTCTCTCTCTCTCTCTCTCTCTCTCTCTCATATGACTAAGGCTTAAAATGTAAAGTGATTACTAAAATAAGCTTCCCTGAAAAATAATATGAAAAATAAGTCAGTCCACCTGTAATACGGGAGGTTTATAAACCTTACCTATTTGACCATTAGATATTAAATGGCCATTAAACCATTCTGTACTAGAACGCATTTTTACCATAAGCTTTGTGTATGATTTGACGATTTTATTGACATTAGGAAGCGTCTATGGAGGTGGGAAGATTAATGGCCAGAGTCTTCACTATTTTAATCCCCACATAAGTTTCTGTAGCTGTATAAAATTGGTAAACAGTAAGCAGAATGAATATGAAAAACGTGCCCAGGCCGGAGTCCCACAAGGCTCCGTACTCTCTCCCACCCTCTACAACATGTATTAAAGAGGTTGTACTAAAGAGGTAAAAACTTTCTACAAGGGTTATTTGAACAGAATAATAGCGAGTAATGTGTAGGTTAGGTTAAGTTAAGTTAGGTTAGGTTAGGTTAGGTACAGATTAATTAAACAGTAAAAATAATGAATATGATAAAAAAAAAAAAACGCGCCATGGCACTGAAGGGCTCAAAGCTTTCTACAAGGATGATTTGAATAGAATAATAGCGAATCGTGTATAGATTAGATTAAGTTAGGTTAGATTGGGTTCGGTACAGAGGAAAGTAGCTAAATAGTAAGCAGAGCGAATATG
>NC_059286.1:9858639-9868639 GCF_017591435.1 Portunus trituberculatus
ATGGTTTAATGTTTCTACTGTTAAATTTACTGTCGAGTGTTTTATCAACTTCTCTTCCTGTGTTTCCTGCTTATGCTGTTATTGTTATTGTTTCTACTATGCTGCTAAATACACTGCCTTAATATCAGCTTCTTATTATTGTGTCGCTTGTTTCTGCTACTTCTAATATTTTTTTCTACTATGAGTGCTGCTAAATTTACTGTCTTGAGTTTGGTGACTTCTTTCTTGCTGTCTCTCCTGCTTTCCTGCTTCTGCTACTTCTAATACTATTCCTACTGTTGGTGCTGATAAATTTACTATCTTGAGTATAATCATTCCTTTTTTGTTGTCTCTCCTGCTCTCCTGCTTCTGCTACTTCTAATACTATTTCTACTGTGACTTATCTAGATCTACAGGCTCAATATCAGTTTCTTCTTACTCTGTCTCTTGTTTCTGCTACTTCTAATACTATTTCTACTGTTGCTGCTGATAAATTTACTGTTTCGAGTATAATAATTTCTTTTTTGTCGTTTCTGATCTGCTTCTGCTACTTCTAATACTGTTCCTACTATGACTGTTGCTAGATCCTCTGCCTCAATATCAATTTTTTTTTAATTTTGTTTCTTGTTTCTGCTACTTCTAATACTTTTCTGTTGTAGGTACTGAGGAATTTACTGTCGAGTATAATAACTTCTTTCTTCTGCCTCTCATGTTTCTGCTTCTTTTAATACTATTCCTACTGTGACTGCTGTTAGCTTTACTCTCTCGTGTATGATAACTTATTTTTTCTTACTCTCCTTCTTCTGCTACTCACTATTCATACTGTGACTGCTGCTGGATTTACTGTGTCGTGTTTAATAACTTCTCTTTTCTGTCTCTCCTGCTTCTGCTACTCTTATTATTCCTACTGTGAGTGCTGTTAAGTTTATTATCTCGTGTATAATAACTTTTTTTTTTTCTGACTCTTCTGCTTCTACTCATTATTCCTACTGTGAGTGCTGCCAAATCTACTGCCTCAATTAATTTCAACTACTTTTTCTACGATTTTGCTTCTGTTTTGGCCACTCCACCTCGCTGCAATCCACCTCTTCTTCCCATCCCAGCCTCTATATGTATGTATATATGTATGTATGTATGTATTTTGCTTCTGTTCACTATGATATGGCCACTCCACCTCGCCGCAATCCACCTCTTCTTCCCATCCTAGTCTCTATAATTATGTATGTATGTATGTATGTATGTATGTATACCGTGCTGCTATTGTTGTTGCTGGTTTTGCTTCAGCCCTTTTTTTTTTTACTGCTATTTCTACTGCCACTACTTTACTTAAGGCTGCTGCTACATGTACTCCTTCTGCCGTGATGCCAAGTAGCGAATGTACTTACTACTGGCAAACTTTCGCCACAACTAACTCGGCTCCACCACTGACCTGTCGCCTATCCATACTACTACTGCTGCTGCTGCTTCTACTGCTGCTTCTACTGCTACTGCTGCTTCTACTGCTACTGCTGCTTCTACTGCTACTGCTGCTTCTACTGCTACTGCTGCTGCTACTGCTGCTGCTGCTACTACTACTACTACTACTACTACTACTACTACTACTACTACTACTACCACCACCACCACCACCACCACCACCACCACCACCACCACCACCACCACCACCACCACCACCACCACCACCACCACCACCACCACTACTACTACTACTACTACTACTACTACTACTACTACTACTACTACTACTACTGTTTCCTAAAGAGGAGGAAAACACCGCCTTATTTAGACATAGAATCAATACTTACTTTCCTTCAGAGAGAGAGAGAGAGAGAGAGAGAGAGAGAGAGAGAGAAAATAAAAGAAGAAAGAGAAAGCGTAATTAGGAGCACAGGGAGAAGGAAGGAAGGAAGGAAGGAAGGAAAAAGAGAGAAGGAGGAGGAAGGGGGAGGAGACAGACAGACAGTGTGTGATATATTAATGGTTGATATATGGAAGAGGGAGACAAACAAGACAGTGATAAATGCGGAATAATGGATAATGAATGGACTTTTACTTATCAGAGCCATGACATATAGGAGGAGGAGGAGGAGGAGGAGGAGGAAGGATAGAAGAAGAAGAATTAAAAGGAGGAAGAGGTGGAGAGGATGATTAATGCTCTTATTATTTTTTTTTACAGTTATACATCATTTTTATTTTTATTAGTATTTATCTTGTTGACAGTGACGAAAACAAAGCATTGAAAATAAAGTTGTATATCATTGTATGGATCTGCTCTGTGTGTGTGTGTGTGTGTGTGTGTGTGTGTGTGTGTGTGTGTGTGTGTGTGTGTGTGTGTGTTGGTGATAATGATATGCAAAAATGATCAAAACAAGTTACAATTTATGTTGATTAGTTTTTGCTTCCGTATCAGTGTTGAATAGAGCGTGTTGAAATAGCGCTGGTAATAATAATAATAATGATAATAACAATAATAATAAGAGTAATAATAATAATGATAATAATAGTGATAGTAATGATAAAGATAATAATAGAAAGACGATGGTGTTGAAATTATGATAGAATGAATACACACACACACACACACACACACACACACACACACACACACACACACACACACACACACACACACACACCTTCCCAAAAAGGAACATTTCTAAAATTACAAAATTATCCACAAAACCCACAATTTTTCCCCCCTTTCGTGACCTCCCCTTCTCCCTCTCCCCCTCTCCCATCTTCTCCCTCACCCTTCCTCCCTTCTTCCCTCCCACCTCCTCCCTTCCTCCTCTCCCTTCCCTCCTCCTTCCCTTAGATCAACAAGTTCGCAGTTTAATGACCCGTGATATAATGGCCAATAATTAGTGAGGTCACCTGATGGACGAAGTGATGGGTGGGTATTAAGATGATGGGCAGCGGGCACGAGTGATGGGTGACGGGCTGGGCTGATTGGTGAAGGGGTAGAGAGGAGGGAGTGGATTCATGGAGGGGTATGGGGGGTGAAGGATTGGGTTTAGAGGGAGGGGAAGGTATGGGGTGTTATGGGAGAGTGTAAAGTGCTGTGTGTGTTTAGGTGTGTATGGGGGAGGAAATGGGGAGGTGGTAATGGGAGGAGTGAAAATGCTGTGTGTGTGTGTGTGGGGTGGGTAGAGAGAGAGAGAGAGAGAGAGAGAGAGAGAGAGAGAGAGAGGAGGAGACGATATATAACACAAAGAAAATTATTGTCACAGGAAACATGAGATTAAATTCTTGCCTTCACATTCCTCTCATAATAACAATAATAATAATAATAATAATAATAATAATAATAATAATAATAATTGAGTAAATAAAAGCTCATCTTTACGAAAACGTGTCATTATTAAAGAAAAAAATTGATCTGTCTTTAAAAACAAGCTCTCTCTCTCTCTCTCTCTCTCTCTCTCTCTCTCTCTCTCTCTCTCTCTCTCTCTCTCTCTCTCTCTCTCTCTCTCTCTCTCTCTCTCTCTCTCTCTCTCTCTCTCTCTCTCTCTCTCTCTCTCTCTCCATCCCTCCCTCCCTCCCTCCTCGTGACTCGCATGGCTTAATTTCGTCAATGCAATTTTAATAGATATGCAAATCCACATTTTAATTCTATCTACTGCCAGCAATGTAAATCCTGCCGCTTCCTAACAGATACTCGGCGATTTATAACCCGACGTGGAGGATAATGATGATATTTTTGCGCTGTTCAAAAAGATAAATAAAATATGGAGGCCAGGAGTGCAGGAGGAGGAGGAGGAGGAGGAGGAAAAAAAGTACTTACATAGGAGTGCATATATTTAAACAGGCTGGCAGTTTTGCAGTGCTATATTGTATTACTATCATGGTACAACGTTTTATACAGAATAGGGGTTTTCATCACTAATGAGAGAGAGAGAGAGAGAGAGAGAGAGAGAGAGAGAGAGAGAGAGAGAGATAATAAGTATTGAAACATGCATGTAATATTAAAATGTATACATCTTTTTAAATGCACCGGTGTATTTTAATGTATTGCTCGGCCAGTATTTCATAACACTACTGTAGAGGTGTGTGTGTGTGTGTGTGTGTGTGTGTGTGGTGTGTGAGGGAGGGAGGCACGGAGGGAGTGAGGGCCGCCGCTTCCCGTAATCTGCTCTGCGCTAAAGGCGAATTGGAGGCGGCTCGCGTTGTGCTGACGTTGGAATAAATTGGTGCGGCTTTGAAATAAGCTTAATGAGTTGTAATGAAACGAGGCTACAAGGGTGATTATGTAGTTACAGGCTTTCATGTAGATTGGTTGTGTGTGTGTGTGTGTGTGTGTGTGTGTGTGTGTGTGTGTGTGTGTGTGTGTGTGTGTGAGAGAGAGAGAGAGAGAGAGAGAGAGAGAATGGAGGGAGGGAGAATCTTTATCACACATTCATGCATACACAGCAAGGCAGCCCCAGCCACACACACACACACACACACACACACACACACACACACACACACACACACACACACACACACACACACACACACACACACACACACACACACACACATGTAGATGAGAGCAACAGGGCAATGTCAGTAAAGCATCGAAGCATAAGATTAACTCCCACAAATTGCTTGATCCTTTTCTTTAATCCTCCTCCTCCTCCTCCTCCTCCTCCTCCTCCTCCTCCTCCTCCTCCTCCTCTTCCTTTTCCTCTTCCTCTTCCTTCTATTCTTTTTCCTGTTTTTCCCTCCCTGCTCATCTTTTTTTCCTCTTTCTCGTTTTCTTTCTTTTTTTCTATCGTGTTCTCTCTCTCTCTCTCTCTCTCTCTCTCTCTCTCTCTCTCTCTCTCTCTCTCTCTCTCTCTCTCTCTCTCTCTCTCTCTCTTTTTCCCCTCTTTCCTCCCCTTGTTTCCCTCCACTTTTTTTTTCGTCTTCCCTCTCCTCCCTCCTCCTGTTTCCCCTTTAGTGCTTGTTCTGTTTTATGATTTTCGTGTGTGTGTGTGTGTGTGTGTGTGTGTGTGTGTGTGTAGGTTGAAATGAAAGATAGGTCACTGAAATGGAAGAGAGAGAGAGAGAGAGAGAGAGAGAGAGAGAGAGGAAGAAAGAGGAAGAAAGAAATTAAAGAAAGGATATAAAAGAAAAAGTTTAAAGAAAAGCGGTTTACGAGAAAGCTGTTGAGAAAGAAGTTGAAAGACAGAGAGAGAGAGAGAGAGAGAGAGAGAGAGAGAGAGAGAGAGAGAGAGAGAGAGGTAAACTGAAAAGAAAATAGTTTTATGACGGGTATTAAACTACTGTCCTATCAATTTTGGAGTCGACATAGCCAACCATTACACCGCAAACTCTTCCTTTCCTTCACTTTTGACTTCTTTTTTTTTTGCCTTTCCTTTATTCTTTACTCTTCCACTCTTCTCTACTTTTCTCCCTTTTCCTTCCTTTCCTCTGTATTCTTCCACTCTTCTTCTTTTTCTCCTTTTTCCTTCCTTTCCTCTTTCCTCTTCCACTCTTCTCTACTTTTTCTCCCTTTTCCTTCCTTTCCTCTGTATTCTTCCACTCTTCTCTACTTTTTCTCCTTTTTCCTTCCTTTCCTCTTTACCCTTCCTCTCTTCTCTACCTTTTCTCCCTTTTCTTCCTTTCCTCTCTTCATTTTCTCCTGTCCTTCCTTTTTTGACTTCTCCTTTTGCTTTACTTCTCTTCTGCTTTACCTCTTTCCCTTTTGCCTTTCTTACCTTTCATTTTGATTTTCCTATCTTTTCTTATGCCTCCCTACCTTTCCTTTGCCTCCACATTTTCCTTGCCTTATCTTCTCTTCCCATTTGCTTTCTGACTTCCCTTCTGCTTTGCCTTCCTTTTCTTGCCTTTCTTCCCTTGCCTTTCCTGCCTTGCCTTGCTTTTCCATTTACTTTCTCTATCTTGCCTTCTGCCTTCCTTTCTGCCTTCCTTTCCCAGCCCTTGCCTTGCCTTGCCTTGCCTTGCCTCTCCTTACTTTTTCCTTCTTGTTCTGACATTGTTATTGAAATAATGTTTTGCTGTGTTAACAATTCGACTCTTGACAAATTATGCTTTGATGTCAGAGAGAGAGAGAGAGAGAGAGAGAGAGAGATGGATGAAGGTTGGTATCATTCGCGTTTCCTCCACCCAGAAATCCTTCGTTCGGATGCGCCATTCATACTCTGGCTTAAGACTCCGCCAAATCCCTCCTGTGTTTCCATCGCTCACTCACTCGCGGTAATATCTGCCCAAACTCCTTCGCCTCTTCTGGCTTTCTTGTGGCCGCCTCACCGCCTCGCCGGCTCGCCAACACACCGCCGCCTCTTTTGTTCCTAGTTTCACGCGTTTTCTGTGTGAGTTCCGCGTGGTTCTCTGGAGTTCCGCGTGGTTCTCTGTGTTAGTTCCGCATGGTTTTCTTTGTGAGTTCCGCGTGGTTCTCTGTGTTAGTTCCGCATGGTTTTCTTTGTGAGTTCCGCGTGGTTCTCTGTGTGAGTTCCGCGTGGTTCTCTGTGTGAGTTCCGCGTGGTTCTCTGTGTTAGTTCCGCATGGTTTTCTTTGTGAGTTCCGCGTGGTTCTCTGAGTTCCGCGTGGTTCTCTGTGTTAGTTCCGCATGGTTTTCTTTGTGAGTTCCGCGTGGTTCTCTGTGTGAGTTCCGCGTGGTTTTCTTTGTGAGTTCCGCGTGGTTCTCTGAGTGAGTTCCGCGTGGTTCTCTGAGTGAGTTCCGCGTGGTTTCTTTGGGCAGTGAATGATGGAGGACTTACCTTGTATTTATTTATGTTTGTTCCTCTTTACGTGTTCTTTTTTTTAATATTCCTTCATTTTTATGGTTTTCTATTTTCTTTTTCTTTTTTCAGTATGGGAAATATTGCTCGATTTTCTTACTTATTTTTTTCTGTGTGAGTTCCGCGTTTCTTTTTTCAGTTGTTCTCCATGTTCTCTGTGTGATCTTTTTGCTTTTTTTTTTTTCCGCGTGGTTTCTTTGGGCTATTAGGACTTATTTCTTACTTCATGTTTTTCGTCTTTCATTTCTTTTTTATTTTATTTTATTTATTTATTTTGTTATTCATTATTATTATTATCTGTTCTCTATTTATTTATTTACTTTTGCTTCATGTTTATTTTACTTATCATTATTTTTATTTCTCTATTCGTTATTAATTTTTTTTTTGCTTCTTGTATTTTTTTTTTCCATTCATCATTATTGCTATCTCTGTTCTTTATTTATTTTCCTTAATGTTTACTATTTTATTTACCATTTTTGCACTTTTTATATCATCTCTTTCGCTTCCATTAAGTCTTAAGGCAATTTCTTGGTTCTTATTTATTTATTTATTTTTTGCTTCAAGTTTATTTTATTTATCATTATTGCACTTTTAATTTTATCCCATTGTTCTCTATTAAGTTTGAAGGCAATTTCTTAGTTCTGTTCCTGTCTTTCCTGGCGTTAGTTTGGTATTCATGAGTGTGTTTCGTCAAGTTTTAATCTTTCATCGCAAGTCACCAGCTTTGTTACGTAAATTAATTGTATTCACTTCAGGAAGAGTAATTTATTTAGACTCCCCGACACACACACACACACACACACACACACACACACACACACACACACACACACACACACACACACACACACACACACACACACACACACACGTTACTTATTTATTTTTCAATCTAAGTTTCTTCTTGTGAGCGAGAAAAAAGATGATACAAAACCTATTCTGAAACAATACGTGTGAGAAAATATAGACACGTGAAGGCTTTATAGACCAGTAATAGGACACTTGAAGGCTTTATAGAAATAGTAATAGGGCACATGAAGGCTTTATAAGGATAGTAATAGGACACTTGAAGGCTTTATATAGGACTATTAATAGGACACATGAGGCCCGCCGCCGCCTTTACACCTGCCCTTCATCTCACATCTGCTCCAGTCGCCGCCAAGACACACCTGTGCATAAGATTAGGTCAGGCTAGCGAGTATTCCATTATATTGTCTCTACATGTGTTGCAGTGTGTAGTCAGTCTCTCTCTCTCTCTCTCTCTCTCTCTCTCTCTCTCTCTCTCTCTCTCTCTCTCTCTCTCTCTCTCTCTCTCTCATTAGCGGCCTCCATCTCTTCGTTTCTGAACATCACCGCTAATTATTCATCGGTTCTGGTACTGTGGTGGTGGTGGTGGTGGTGGTGGTGATGATGATGGTGATGGTGGTGGTGGTGGTGGTGAAGATAGACAAAAGTTTAATTTATTTGGTTGACTTTGTTTTTCATTTGTTTTTTGTTGATAATGATATGTTTATATATTTAAAGATGAGGAGGAGGAGGAGGAGGAGGAGGAGACAGAAGAAAGGAAGAAGACGAAGTAGGAGGAGTAGGAGGGAGGACGACAACCTAGCGTATTAAAGAAGACCATAATAAGTAGAGAGAGAGAGAGAGAGAGAGAGAGAGTGTGTGTAACGTTAAAAGCGAGTACCTTGTGTGGATCATAAATATTCAATCAGTATTGCTAGGAAATGGATGATGGATTAATCTCTCTCTCTCTCTCTCTCTCTCTCTCTCTCTCTCTCTCTCTCTCTCTCTCTCTCTTGCTACAAACATTCTTTTCCTTCAGCAATTCCAAACATCTTATTTTTCATCTTCCATTTACTTTTCACCAAATTCTTCAACTTCCCTTCCTTTTCCTCCCTCATTTTCCTCCACTACCTCCACTCCTTTACGTCCTCTCTACTTTCCTCCTCCTTTCCCTCTCTCTTTCTCTCCTCTCCTTCTCCCTTCTCTCCTTGTCTCCTTGTTTCCTTCTCCCCTCTCCTTTTCTCCTCCTCTTTCTCTCCTTCTCTCTTTGTTGTCTTCTTGTTTCCTTCTCTCCTTATCTCCTTTTCTCCTCCTCCTCTCCTCTCCTCCTTCGATTTTCGCCTTCTCTCCTTGTCTCCTCTCTCTCCTCTCCTTCTCTCTCTCCTCGTCTCCTCTCCTTCTCTCCTTCTCTCCTTCTCCTTCTCTCCTTCTCTCGTCCTTCCCTGAGCGGCTGACGAGTCCATCAGACAAGTAGGAAACATAATGACAGCGGTGCAGTTTGATGTTCTGTGATACATATGCATGAGTTTCCCCTTCCATCTCTCTCTCTCTCTCTCTCTCTCTCTCTCTCTCTCTCTCTCTCTCTCTCTCTCTCTCTCTCTCTCTCTCTCTCTCTCTCTCTCTCTCTCTCTCTCTCTCTCTCTCTCTCTCTCTCTCTCTCTCTCTCTCTCTCTCTCTCTCTCTCTCTCTCTCTCTCTCTCTCTCTCTCTGGTCGTCGTCTTCTCGCCTTGTGATCTTATCTCTTAATGCTGGGTGAGGGAAAAATAAGTAATGGTG
Source organism: Portunus trituberculatus (assembly GCF_017591435.1). Classification (NCBI taxonomy): domain Eukaryota; kingdom Metazoa; phylum Arthropoda; class Malacostraca; order Decapoda; family Portunidae; genus Portunus; species Portunus trituberculatus. Next base: position 9,867,909 of record NC_059286.1, read on the forward strand.
GTGTATGAGAGAGAGAGAGAGAGAGAGAGAGAGAGAGAGAGAGAGAGAGAGAGAGAGAATATAGGAGACAAGAAACACAATGAAAAAGAAAACATCAAGAAATATAGAAAAATGAATGAAGGGGACGAGAGAGAGAGAGAGAGAGAGAGAGAGAGAGAGAGAGAGAGAGAGAGTGTGAGTGTGTGTGTGTGTGTGTGTGTGTGTGTGTGTGTGTGTGTGTGTGTGTGTGTGTGTGTGTGTGTGTGTGTGTGTGTGTGTCGGAGGTAAACACGAGTAATTTCACATGCAATTATCATGTACAGCAGACGTTCTCCAATTGAGGGATTTTCCACGGCGCGTTGTCAGGGTAATGTGTGGAGGGAGTTAAGCATTAATGCCAGTAAACACACAGATGGTCTGGCGCACAATAATCCCGCGTCTTCTCAGTGTATAGCTTAGATTGAAGGACTTTTGACTTTCCTTCACGTTGACGAGGTAGTATGTAGTGAGAGCTCAGAATTAACCCTATAAACCCTTCAGTACCATGACGTGTTTTTATATTTACTTGTCTTACTATTTGGTGACTCTATACAGCTTCAGAAACTTACGTAGGGGTTAAAATGGTGAAGACTGTAACCATTAATCTTCTGAACTCCATAGACCCTTCCCAATGTCAATAAAATGGGTTAATTATACACAAATCTCAAGGTAAAAAATGTGTCCCAGTATTGAAGGGGTTAATGCCAGTATCG
>NC_059286.1:9871139-9886139 GCF_017591435.1 Portunus trituberculatus
CTGGCATGGAAAATAGCTTGGAAAAGTACCATGCAGTATGGAAAAAACTGACATGGAATTTTCACAGGAAAGGATGAAAGGAGATTCTATTATTCACCCTACGGTGAACTCTACATATCTATCTATAAGAAAGTTAATATAGTATCATGTTTAATTATTCAGACAAGAAGAGAGCTTGTTGGGGGTTATTCTTTAAATATTTATCAATTTTGTTTTTGAATGATGCAATGGAAGTACTGTTTACTATATCTGAAGGAAGCTTATTCCAAATGTTAACTATTCTATTAAAGAAAAAGTGCTTTGCCTCGTGGGTTTTAAAGCGTTTTGGTGTAATTTTAAATCCATTATTCCTTGTTATGGTGGAATGATCAATAGTAAAATATTTATTGACATCAAGGTTGTTGTATCCCTGAAAAATTTTGAAAACTTCGATTAGGTCTCCTCTTATCCTGCGCTTTGTTAAGCTGAATAAATTTAATGCTTCCAGTCGTTCCTCATACGGCTTGTTTCTCAATCTCGGAATCATCTTGGTCACTCTACGCTGGATCCTTTCCAGTTTTTCAATGTCTTTTCTGTAATATGGTGACCAGAACTGCACACAGTATTCAAGCTGAGGACGCACCAATGAGTTATATAAAGTAAGGATAACTTTTTCTGATTTAAATTCAAAGGTTCTTCCAATGAACCCAACTAATTTATTTGCATTCTTTACTGCTTCTGTGCAGTGTTTGCTCGGCTTGAGATCTTTAGACACCACAATACCAAGATCTTTTTCATTCTCAGCACTTTCCAGAGGTACATTACTCATTACGTATTTTGCTTGTACATTGTTACTTCCAATGTGTAAGACTTTACACTTTTCTATATTGAATTTCATTTGCCATTTTTCTGCCCAGCGTGTCAGTTTATTTAAGTCACACTGTAGTTCTTGCCATTGTGACGTTGATGTAACTTTGCTCATTATTTTGGTGTCGTCCGCGAATTTGCTTATTTTACAAGTGATTCCTTCATCAATATCATTAATATAAACAATGAAAAGAACTGGTCCTAATACAGAGCCTTGAGGAACACCACTTTTCACATTGTGCCACTCTGATTCTTTTCCATTTATAACAACTCGTTGCTTTCTGTCAGAGAGCCAGTCTTCCAACCATTTCAGGGTATTTCCAGCTATGCCGTGAGCTTTTACTTTGCTGATTAGCCTCTTGTGAGGGACAGTGTCGAAAGCTTTCTGGAAATCAAGATAAATAACATCCACTGCTTTTGTCTCGTCATACGAGTTAAAAACTTCATAAAAGAAGTCTAGTAGGTTTGTTAAGCAGGATCTCTTGTTTCTGAAACCATGTTGTGAATCCTTCATGATCTTATTTTCTTCTAAAAATTTGACAATCTTATCTCTGATTATCGTTTCCATCAGCTTGCACACTACTGAAGTAAGGCTGATTGGTCTGTAATTAGCTGGGAGTGATTTATTTCCTTTCTTGAAAATGGGCGTGACATTTGCTAGCTTCCACTCCTGGGGACTTTCCTGCTTGTAAAGTTTTATTGAATATAATCGTGAGTGGTTTCACGAGCTCATTTTTCGCTTCTTTGAGAAGCCTGGGTGATATCTTGTCTGGTCCAGGCGTTTTGTTTACGTTCATGCTGTTCATGACTGTGAGGATTTCTTTTTCTGTAACTATGAAGTCAGGCAGTGTTTTGCCTTGTGCCTGAGGCTCTGGCATGGGCAGACTATTTTGGACATCTTCAGTCGTGAAGACTGTTGAGAAGAATCTATTTAGGACGTTTGCCATTTCAGCTTCGTTATCTATTTGGTTTCCGTTTTCTGTTATGAGTGGACCAATTGTTGAGGCTAAGACTCTTTTGGATTTTACATAACTGTGAAATTCCTTTGGGTTGGTTTTACAGGAGTTTGCGATCTGAGCTTCTACAGATTTTTTGCTGCTTTTTATCAACTTTTTTGCTTTTCTACGCAATCTGTCATGCTCTAATTTATCATTATTATGCTGTGTTAATTTGTATTTGTTGTATGCTTCTTTCTTTGCTAGAAGACAGCTTTTAATTTCATTATTCCACCATTTCGGTTTGGTGTTTAGTAGTTTCCTTCTGTTTCTTAGTGGTATACACATCTTAGCTGTATCATTTATCTTTTCAGCAAACACCTCCCATGTCTTATCTACATCTGGTGTTTCCAGCAGTATATTCCAGTCAATGGATGCAAGCTGCATACGGAGTCTTGTGTAGTTTGCACGCCGATAGTCTGGCACTTTTTCTTTACTTTCATTCACTTTTCCTTTGTCAAAATTTATGGTGAATTTTAAGGAGCGATGATCGCTGGAACTGAATTCTGGTCCAATTTCCACATTTTCAATAGTATTCTCATCATTTGTTAGAACGATATCAAGGATATTGTTTCCTCTTGTCGGATGCTTGATGTGTTGGTGGAGGGAGCTTTCAAGCATGCTATTATACAGCTGCTGGCCAGCGTGAGCTGTCAGTGGTTCGCCCCACCTTGTGACTGGAAGGTTAAAATCTCCCATAATTATGCAATTGTTTACGCAGCAAATGTCCGCGATTTGTTCATACAATTGTTCGTCTGTGGCGGGTGACTGGGCTGGAGGACGATAGACGAGACCTAATGATATTCTTCGGGATTTATTTTCTATATGAATGAAATTGACATCTATGTTTGCAATGGTTGAAGTTGGCATCACACGAGCACGAAGATTACTTTTAACGTAAAACATTACACCGCCCCCTGTACGGTGAGATCTTTCGCTACTAAAAATGTTATAGCCATCAAGTGAGTATTCTGCGAGGTAATCTCTGTGTGTTGTATTAATCCAAGTTTCTGTGATGCCGATGATGTCATAGTTTTCTTGATGTATAAGAGCTTGGAGCTCATTAAATTTATTTCGTAAACTACGGGCATTGAAATAGCAAGCTCTGATCTTGCCTGAATCTGAAGATGAACTTACGACGCTGAAGTTCCTTCTGCCACCTGCACGTTTTTTGATCTGTGGAGACAAACTTTATCATGAATTAATCTTCCCATCCTGGCTGCTCCCACTGCATTTAGGTGGAGACCGTCTCTGTGAAATAATTTGTGTTCATTATAGAAGTCATTCCACATGTTAAGAAGGAGGAGGAGGAGGAGGAGATAGAAAAGGATGGATGAAGATAAGAGAGAAAGGATAAGGGAAGAGAAAATGGAAGAAGGAGGAGGAGGAGGAGGAGGAGGATTTTTAAGATTTAAGATTTTTTAAGATTTTAAGATTTTTAAGATTTATATATAATGTTTATTTAGCCAAATTATTTTCATTTTACAAAACTTATAACTAATAAATAGGATGACAATACTTATAATGTTAAGTAATAAAACATATTTTACTAACTGAGCCTATTGTGAGTAAGCTCTCTTAAAAGGCTCCTTAAATTACACACGAGCCGAATAATTATCAAAACATTTCATAGATAGATAGAAATTAATAAATGTGGATAAAGAGAAAAAAACACAGGAGATACAATGGCGGAGGAGGAGGAGGAGGAGGAGGAGGAAGAGGAAGAGGAAGAGAAGGAAGAAGAGGAGGAAACAGAAGGAAGAGGAAGAGCGACGAAACAAATTAAAGTTAAGAAAACAAAGCAAGCGAAGACAGAGAGAGAGAGAGAGAGAGAGAGAGAGAGAGAGAGAGAGAGAGAGAGAGAGAGAGAGAGAGAATGAGAGAGAGAGAGAGAGAGAATAGAATGATAGAACAGTAGAGAGAGAGAGAGAGAGAGAGAGAGAGAGAGAGAGAGAGAGAGAGAGAGAGAGAGAGAGAGAGAGAGAGAGAGAGAGAGAGAGAGAGAGAGAGAGAGAGAGAAAAATAGAATGAGAGAGAGAGAGAGAGAGAGAGAGAGAGAGAGAGAGAGAGAGAGAGAGAGAGAGAGAGACGAATAGAGGAAGAGAGAGATAAAGAGGATAGAAAAATAGAGAGAAAATAGAAAAAGAGAGAGAGAGAGAGAGAGAGAGAGAGAGAGAGAGAGAGAGAGAGAGAGAGAGAGAGAGGAAATAGCCGAGAAAGGCATAAGTGACAAGGAGCAATGGGCAAACAGTGCAACATGGAGAAAGATGAATTGATATGCAAATGGGGCCCAATAGATAGACGGGAGCTGATATAGATAGATAGATAGATAATGAAGTGGTTGACAAGACAGATAACGCGCCATGAGGAACACGCCAAGCCACTCCTGCAAACATGAAGCAAATTACAAACGACTGAGAGAGAGAGAGAGAGAGAGAGAGAGAGAGAGAGAGAGAGAGAGAGAGAGAGAGGGAGAGGGAGAGTAGATAGGTAAATATTGCAGCACGTCAATATACAGGTAAGAAAAGTAAATAAATTAATGATTTACGTAAGGTTCAGCAAACTCTTGTATTTCTGAGGATTTTCGACCAGTTCTCCTTGTCTGTCTCTGGTTTAGGTGCGGTGAAGGGCAGACAGAGATGGATGCAGGCACACACACACACACACACACACACACACACACACACACACACACACACACACACACACACACACACACACACACACACACACACACACACACACACACTAAATAAGCAAGGGAGAATAAATCTAGTTAATAAATAAGGAAGGAAATCAATCACAGAATTATTGGATCTTAACGCAAATATTATTCCTTACTGATTTATGAAGACATTTTTTTATTCTATTTTATTCCCTTATACCAAATATTTATTCGCCTCACAGTAACTCGGCAGATTGTAAAGCAGGAGGTTTTGATTTTAATGTGGTTCGTTCATCACCCGAGAAGAAAGATTGTGAGGAAAATACAACGCGGTTTTCAATTACTCGTTAGATGATAAAGGTAGGGAATGATGATAATGTCTTCAGTACTGTGACGCATTTTTTTACCATGAGTTTTGGGTACAATTAGGCGATTTCGTTGTTATTATGAACTGTCTATGGAGGTCAGAAGATTGATGGCCAGAGTCTTCACTATTTTAATCCCACGTAAGTTTGTGAGGGTGTATAAACTCATTAAATAGCAACCATAATGAATATGAAAACGCGTCCTGGTACTGAAGGGGTTGAATAGTAACCAGAATATATATGAAAACGCATCCTGGTACTGAAGGGTCTTTTATTGACATTATAAACTGTCTATGGAGGTCAGAAGATTAATGGCCAGAGTCTTCACTATTTTAATCCCACGTAAGTTTGTGAGGGGTGTATAAACTCACCAAATAGTAACCAGAATATATATATGAGAACGCGTCCTGGTACTGAAGGGGTTAATGCTTTACCTTAGCCATGAATAGAGATGACTTTATAAAGGGCAAGACTTAACTTTCCCGACATTAGAAGAAATATTCGAAGCGATAGATCACTCATATAAAAAAATGGAGAAAAAAAAAGTTGATACGAAGTAGAAGATTAAAATTCAGATCCTTGACGTACTGAAGAAAAATGTGATCTTGTTAAGGCCATTTCTATTCACTGTGTAAAGGGAATATGAACTTTATGACTTTAATATTGAATTATACATCATGAGAGGAGTTTTTTACGTTTATCTTTATGCTTCAAACCGACAAATTCCTCATCCGGAGATATTTTATTGGCTCGTTGAAGGAAGACCAGTGAGTTACGAGGAGAGGCTGAACGATGCTGTGTGTGTGTGTGTGTGTGTGTGTGTGTGTGTGTGTGTGTGTGTGTGTGTGTGTGTGTGTGTGTGTGTGTGTGTGTGTGCGCAAATGATAGGACCGATAGTGCTTGTGATACATCTACAAATACTACTGTTCTTATTGCTGCTGCTACTACTACTACTACTACTACTACTACTACTACTACTACTACTACTACTACTACTACTACTACTACTACTACTACTACTACTACTACTAGAGAGACTACAGACAGAGAGAGAGAGAGAGAGAGAGAGAGAGAGAGAGAGAGAGAGAGAGAGAGAGAGAGAGAGAGAGAGAGAGAGAGAGATAACAAAACAGAAAACGGTGGAAGTTAACACACACGCAAAAAAAAAGACATGAGTGTAAGAGAAATAGAAAAAAATAAAAGTGAGTTACTCTAAAATGAAATTGTGACTAAAGGGGAAGAGAGAGAGAGAGAGAGAGAGAGAGAGAGAGAGAGAGGTGTATTAGCACGGGCTTGAGAGATACAGTAGAGAGATAGAGAGAGATGAGTGGGTGATACAGGCACTGACCGCCCGACTAATTGGAGGTGTGCAAGAGATCCCAGGTGAGAGGAGGAGGAGGAGGAGGAGGAGGAGGAGGAGGAGGGGAAGGTGTTACGGAGGAGGAGGAAGAGGAAGAGCAACAACGAATGGAGCTTAAAGGAAAAGGGGGATGATAGCCACGAGAGAGAGAGAGAGAGAGAGAGAGAGAGAGAGAGAGAGAGAGAGAGAGAGAGAGACAGGTAAAGGTACACGTTAGTAAGAGGTTAGTGAGGGGTGCGAGAAGGAAGGGAGAGGAAAAAAAAGGGAGGAAAAACTGAGGGAGACAAAATTAAAGGTAGGAGGAGGGAAAAACATGCTCACTCATCCATATCCACCCTTTTTTCCCCTCCTCTTCCTCCACCTCCCTCCTCTTCCCTCCTCCTCCCTCCTCTTCCCTCCTCTTCCCTGCTCTTCCCTCCTCTCGTCTCTCCCTTCCCTTCATGCTGGGACAAAATTATTTAATCACGCACGGAAAAGAGAGGGAAGGAAGGAGGAGGAGGTGGTGGTGGTGGTGGTGGTGGTGGTGGTAAGGGAGAGAGGAGTTTAATAGGAAATATCGCTAAAGAAAGAGAGAGAAAGGGAGATAAAGAGAGAGGACGAATCGCTTAACCTAAAAGGAGGAGAAATATGGAGGTAAGGGAGGAGCTTGTTTGAGAGGAGGAGGAGGAGGAGGAAAGGAAGAAGAAGAGGAGGAAAACTATTAACCGGTTTGGGTGTGTAAAGAAAAGTGAATGTAAGTAAATACAAATAATGAAAATAGAATGAAGGAAATAAATAAAGAAAGGAAGAGGGGATAAAGAAAAATAGGTTAAAAAAGATAGGAAAGAAAGATAAGTGGAAGGAAAGGAGAGGAAAATGCAAGAAAGATCAGATGAAATGTACAAGAATGAATGAGAGAGAGAGAGAGAGAGAGAGAGAGAGAGAGAGAGAGAGAGAGAGAGAGAGAGAGAGACGCGTCAATGATTAAATTTAACAAGTTCACAGAAGGTAAGAGAAGGAGAGGAGGAGGAGGAGGAGGAGGAGGAGGAGGAGGAGGAGGAGGAGGAATAGAGAAACAGATGGAGGATAGGAAGGGAGGAAGGAGGGAGAAATTGAATTTAATAAGTTCTCAGTAGCAGAAGTGATAAGGAGAAGGAGGAAGAGGGGGAGAAGGAGGAAGAAGGAGGAGGAGGAGGAGGAGGTGGTGGTGGTGGTGGAGGTATAATGTGATGGAAAATAGACATTCATTTGACACTTGGATTGAAATAATTGATTCTTGCAATGATGAAAGAGAGGCAATTAGATAAAAGTCCAATTTCCGGGGAGATTAATTAAATGTTTTCCCCCTTTAACGTGGGGAGCAACGGGAAGAGGGGGAGGGAGAGAGGGAGGGAGAAGAAAGGAGTGGGGAAGGGAGAGGAAAGGGTGGGGGAAGGGAGAGGAATGGAGGGGGAAGGGGAGGAAAGGAATGGGGAGGGAGAGGAAGGGAAAGGAAGGGAGGGGAAGGGAGAGGAAAGGAGGGGAAGGGAGAAGGAGAGAGTGAAAGAGAGGAAAGGAGGGAAAAATAATGGTTTTTTGCCACAAAGTTACGAATAAGATTACGAATAAATTTCACAAGAATATTGCAATAGTTTGATAGTATTTTATTTCTCTCTCTCTCTCTCTCTCTCTCTCTCTCTCTCTCTCTCTCTCTCTCTCTCTCTCTCTCTCTCTCTCTCTCTCTAACAGCACCAGCAGTATCAATAACAGCAATAAAAAAAATATAATAAACGTGTTATATTCTCTCTCTCTCTCTCTCTCTCTCTCTCTCTCTCTCTCTCTCTCTCTCTCTCTCTCTCTCTCTCTCTCTCTCTCTCTCTCTCTCTGTGCCTGTCTAGCTGGACGAATTAAGGATTAAGCTTCACGCGCTAATTAATTTCCGACAGATCGTACCTGGGAATTAATTAGAGGCGGATCACCTGGCCGGGACCGGTGTCTTGAGCCGAGGCGCACCGGAGGAGGAGGAGGAGGAGGAGGAGGAGGAGGAGGAGGAGGAGGAGGAGGAGGAGGGTGTCAACATGAAAATGGAGGAAGAGAGGAGAGGACAGGTGAACAGATTAACTTGTGTTGGAAGGGTTAAGTAAGAGGAAGAAAGGATAATGAGGAGGAATAACGAGAGAGAGAGAGAGAGAGAGAGAGAGAGAGAGAGAGAGAGAGTGAGTGTTTTTACTACGCACGGTGACAAAGTTTTTTCTTGTTTTAAAATCCTTGTTTTTATTCATTGTCAATTAAAACGTTTTAAATTTGAGTTGAATATACCGTGTTCTCTCTCTCTCTCTCTCTCTCTCTCTCTCTCTCTCTCTCTCTCTCTCTCTCTCTCTCTCTCTCTCTCTCTCTCTCTCTCCACTACACACCTTTTCCTTCCTCCCTCCTTCCATCCCTCGTTCTCTTACACACGTTCCCTCCTTCCCTCCCTCTCTACCTCCATCCTCCTTCTCTTACACACCTTTCCTCCATCCCTCTTTCTCTCCCTCCCTCCCTCCCTCCCTCCCTCCTTCCCTCCGTGCTTTCGTTAACAGGTGGCGGACACAATTGGGTTAAATGAGACTAGCTGAAGGTAAACTAGGGCAGCTTGTTTGTATATCGTTATCTTGCCTACGAGGGAGATGATCGAGGCGCCACACTGATGCTGCCTGGGAGAGAGAGAGAGAGAGAGAGAGAGAGAGAGAGAGAGAGAGAGAGGGTTGGTTCATGTAGGTAATATTATTTTTTTTTATTATTTATTTATTTATTTTTTTTTTTGTTTATAAAGGGATTGTTTTTCTATTTTTTTGTTTTTTATGATTTTATGATTTTTCTTTTTTTTATTTATTTTTTATGCTTTTGTTTGATTTTCATTCTCTCTCTCTCTCTCTCTCTCTCTCTCTCTCTCTCTCTCTCTCTCTCTCTCTCTCTCTCTCTCTCTCTCTCTCTCTCTCTCTCTCTCTCTCTCTCTCTCTCTCTCTGTACCTATTTTCCTTTCCATGTACCATACTCATCCGTCCTCCTCCTCCTCCTCCTCCTCCCTCCTCCTCCTCCTCCTCCTCCTCCTCCTCCTTTCTCCCCTCGCCTGGGCTGGTCCCGTTCAATTACCCAGCAGGGAAAATGAAAGGAAAATACTGGAGAAATAAAGAAAAATACCGTAAAGATTGATGAAATATTATGGAAAAGAATATCGGATGCAATTACACCAATGGAATGGCGCGGGATGAGAGGCGCGGGTGAGCGAAAACTTGTGATAAAGCATTGGGAGGGAGGGAGGGAAGTAGAGAGAGAGAGAGAGAGAGAGAGAGAGAGAGAGAGAGAGAGAGAGAGGGCATTACCTACCTCTCCATCTATCTATTCATTCCACCCATCCAGAGAGAGAGAGAGAGAGAGAGCAACACACATCCTATCCATTTATCTATTCACCCATCCATCTACCACACTTACCCACCCACCCAGAGAGAGAGAGAGAGAGAGAGAGAGAGAGAGAGAGAGAGCGAGCATCCATTTATTGATGTAGCTACAATTTCCGTTGATGGTCTAAATGAATAAGTAATGTTGATGTTTTTTTTACTTAGGTAGATAAGCAGAAAGACAGCCATAGATAGATAGGTAGATAGATAGATAGATAGATAGATAGACAGATTGATAGATTATTAGATTTTAGATACAGACAGACAGACAGATATATAATGATAGATAGATTAATAAATTTGAGATAGAAATAGAAAAACAGACTGACAGATAAACAGATGAAAATAGATAAATTAGAAGCTTTGAGGGATACAGATAGACAGACAGATAGATAGATTAATAGATTTGAGAGACTGATAGATAAAGATAGATAGATTAATAACTTTAAGAGATACAGAAAAACAGACAGACAGATAGATAAACAAATAAAAATAGATAAATTAGAAGCTTTGAGGTATACAGATACACATACAGATAGATAGACAGATAGATAGATAAACACACAAATAAAAAGAGATAAGACAAGATAACCTCCATCCTTTTTTTTTTTCCCGGCAAAAAATTACCCGATTTTCTCTCGTGTCTCTCTCGTCTCGTCTTTTCCTTCACTTCTTTTATCCACATTCTCTCTCCCATCCCTCTCCACGACCATCCCATCACCCTGACTGCCTCTTATCCCTCCCATTTCTCTTCCCTTGCCCTGATAGAAAATGGGGAGAGAGCGGGAGAGGGAGGGAGAGCAAGGAGGGAGTGTGAGGTAAGGAGAGGGAGATAGGAAAGGCAGTTAAGGTATTATCGCTAAAGATATGCATAGGATAAAGAAAAAGGGTTGGAGAGGAGGGAGGGAGGGAAGGAGGGAGGGAGGGACTAGAGGGGGGGAGGAGCTGGCTTATCTCTCATTGGTTATGCATCGAATTCATTTCTCACTCCCTTCGCTCTTATGAATTTGAAGAGAGGATATTACTGGGCAATGTATGGCGTTTAGCACGAGAGAGAGAGAGAGAGAGAGAGAGAGAGAGGTTGTGATGTGACCTGTTGACGAGTTTCAGTGTAAAAGTTGTAGATTGTGATAGGAAATAAATAAAGAAAGAAAGAAAGTAAAGAATGAATGTCTATAAAAGAGAGATTGTGATGAAACCACCACCACCACCACCACCACCACCACTCCCATCTCCTCCTCCTCCTCCTCCTCCTCCTCCTCCTGCTGAAGTTATAGCTCGCTTAAGTAAATAAAAAGAAAGACTGAATATTTTATAAAGAAATTGATATGAGACCACCACCTCCTCCTCCTCCTCCTCCTCCTCCTCCTCCTCCTCCTCCTCCTCCTCCTCCTCCTCCTCCTCCTCCTCCTCCTCCTGTTGCCCCTTACCTGTACACTGATTGGCTGATAAGTACAAGTGCATTACAGGTAAGAGAGAGAGAGAGAGAGAGAGAGAGAGAGAGAGAGAGAGAGAGAGAGAGAGACTAGTGTGGGCTGCTACTAAGTGTTATAATAATGGCAATAATAGCCAATTGAGATAGTTTATATGTGGGAGGAGGTGAGGGGAGAAGAGGGCATTGTGAGGGGAGACAACACCCTCACTGACACCAGGAACACGAGGGGAGAGAGAGAGAGAGAGAGAGAGAGAGAGAGAGAGAGAGAGAGAGAGAGAGGGATAACTACAAAGGGAGAGGAATGAGAGGACAAGTTAAGGGAAATAAGAGGGGAAAGAGTATAATTGGAGGAGCTGGGAGAGCGAGGGGAATAGCTCTCTCTCTCTCTCTCTCTCTCTCTCTCTCTCTCTCTCTCTCTGTACCTGGCTGTCACTAGCATCATTTGGGTCGTTGTTATCTGTGTCTTTTATCTTTATTGGCCTTTATTCCCGCCTTTAGGAGCGCTGATAAGGAACGTGAAGGCGGGAAGGAGGGGAGAGAGAGAGAGAGAGGGGAGAGGACGGCAAGAATCAAGAGAGGAGAGAAAAGAGGGGAAAGAAGAGAGTATACTGAGATGAGCTGGTCTTTTCGTCTTATATTTTTCTCGTTTTCTCCTCCTCCTCCTCCTCCTCCTCCTCCTCCTCCTCCTCCTCCTCCTCCTCCTCCTCCTCCTCCTCCTCCTCCTCCTCCTCCTCCTCCATCGCTCTCTTATCGTCTCGTCCTCTTTGTCTTCTCTCAGATGGGAAAAGAATTGCCTAAGGAAAATTGTGGTGATTTTTGTAGTGGTTGTGGTGGTGGTAGTGACATATACCACTACCTCTCTCTCTCTCTCTCTCTCTCTCTCTCTCTCTCTCTCTCTCTCTCTCTCTCTCTCTCTCTCTCTCTCTCTCTCTCTCTCTCTCTCTCTCTCTCTCTCTCTCTCTGTCCCTCCCCCTTCCCTCTCTCCCTCCCTCCCTCTTCCACCCCTCCCCCTCACTATCTATCACACCATCCCCCCAAGCTCTTTACCCAGGCTCAGAAATCATTCATTATTTGCGAGAGTTGAGTATAAATAACAGACATCAATTAGCCTCATTACACGCGCCACACCTGCGTCGCTGCCTGAAATGTTGCGTATCGGCCCAATGTTAGCACGCGGACTGCCTCTCGTCAACATTCCCACGTAGACTTTATACCCACGCCAGGGAGTCAGCTGGGGAGAGACAACAAGGGACGAACGTGGAACTATTCAATGCACACAAAATCGAAAGAAACACAGGTTAGGTTGCGAGTTGTGTTCCTCTCCCACTCGTCTATAGTATCTAAAAGCATTGCCTATCTCCCCTCACCTCCCTATTTAGCTATACCCACGCCAGGGAATCAATTAATGAAAAAAATATAGTAAATAAATGAAAGTAAAAAAACTCAGATTTCTTGTGTTTTTTTGATACTTTAGTTTCTGTTGAAAGGATTGTGAGACATAGAGAGAGAGAGAGAGAGAGAGAGAGAGAGAGACAGAGAGAGAGAGAGAGAAACAAGCAGATTAATTTTACAGACAGAAAGAGTAACAGGCACGCAGGGAGGAAATGTAGGAAGATGGAAGGAGAAATAAACAGAAAAAAAAATGATGTTTTTAGACATATAAGAACTAGAAAACACTCTTAATACATTGACATATCTTTTAATTGTAATGACGAAGGGAGATGTAGAGAGAGAGAGAGAGAGAGAGAGAGAGAGAGAGAGCATAACACGTAGTTGTAGAAAAATCAAAACCACAAACATTTCAATACTTTGCTTTTTCTGTGAATTGTAATGAAAAGAAAAAGAGAAAAAGAGAAAAAAATAAAAGTAAAGAAGAAAACGGATAGATAAACAAAACAAAACTACAAACGCTCGTACATTTTGCTGGTAATGTTGAGAGAGAGAGAGAGAGAGAGAGAGAGAGAGAGAGAGAGAGAGAGAAATATCAACGTATATTTTGTTACTGCTTTTAATTGTAATGGAGAGAGGAGGAAACAGGAAGAGGAAGAGAGGAAGGCAGAGAAGCAGGTGGAGAGAGAGAGTGAAATATGCAACAGGTGTAGAGAGAGAGAGAGAGAGAGAGAGAGAGAGAGAGAGAGAGAGAGAGAGAGAGAGAGATACTGCCTGCCTGCCTGACTGCCTGCCTGCCTGCCTCCATGTTGCCACAAAATCTTTCCAACAAAAAATAAAGAACCAAATGGAAAGTTGGAAATAAAAAAAGGAGAAATAGAAAAAAAAAATGTAAAAAAAAAATCACCAAAAATTTGTGGATTCAAGGAAAGATATATTTTTTTTCCTCTCTTTATCTTGAGTTCCTTCCTTCCTTGATCCATTCCTTCATTCCCACGGCCTTGCAATCCTTCCACTCCTTCCAATCCTTCCAATCCTTCCTTTGTCCTTGCTGACCTTGGATTTTTTTGGTCGTCCTCGTAAAAAAAGACAAGACTTCCCATCCGTGACCTTTGACCTCGTGCGCTTCATCGTTGACCTGATATGACCTCTGGGAGTTTGTCTCTAATCCTGACTTCACGCCTATACCCTCTCTCTCTCTCTCTCTCTCTCTCTCTCTCTCTCTCTCTCTCTCTCTCTCTCTCTCTCTCTCTCTCTCTCTCTCTCTCTCTCTCTCTCTCTCTCTCTTGTTGTCTCTTGTATCTGTCACGTCTTGCCATCTCGTTTTTCTCTTCTTTTCTCCTTCTTTTTCTTTCTTATCCTCCTCCTCCTCCTCCTCCTCCTCCTCCTCCTCCTCCTCCTCCTCCTCCTCCTCCTCCTTTTTTCTTTGTATTTCTTCGTCTTCCTTTTCTCCTTCTCATTTTTGCCTTTCTCTTGTTTTTCTTCTTTTCTTACTCCTTCCTCATACTGTTCTTATCTTGTGTGTTTTCTTTCCTTCCTCCTCCTCCTCCTCCTCCTCCTCCTCCTCCTCCTCCTCCTCCTCCTTATTAATCTCGGCTGGGTGGACACGAGAAAAATGATTAAAGTGGCTATTGGTTTCATCTCCTCTCCCTCATTATTGATTTTACGTCTAATCCTCTTTATCGCTTATTCTTCATGTTATTCATCAGAGAGAGAGAGAGAGAGAGAGAGAGAGAGAGAGAGAGAGAGTGATAGTAACATGTGGTTCAATCGTTGCTCATTTTTACCTCCTTTCTCTACTTTCCGTTTCATCTCCTCCCCCTTTTTTCCCTTCATCCCTCCCTTTATCCCCCTCTCTCCCTCTCTCCCTCTCTCCCCCCCTCTCTCTCTCTCTCTCTCTCCGTAACAGATGCACGTATTATAGAAAAAGAGATTAAACTTATCTCACCCATGTATCATCTTTTGTCCTTTCCTCTTTCCCCTTGTCCCCTTTTCCTTTTCCCCTCTCCTTTATTTCCTTCTCCCTTATCTCCCTATCACCTTATTTCTTCATTCCATTTTCCACCCCCTTATTTTCATCAACTTTTTACTTTTTTTCTACTGATTTTCCTTGTTTTTCCTTCTTTTCCTTCCTTTTCTCTATCATTATTCCTTCCCTTCTTCTTTTCTTCTCCTTTTTCTTACTTTTTCTTACTTTTCTCAGATTTTCCTGGTATTTATTTGTTTGTGGTATTCATATTCGCTTCTTTTCCTTCTTTTTTCGATCATTAGTCCTTCCCTCCTCCTTTTTTTTTTTTTTCTTACTTTTTCTTACTTTTTCTCAGATTTTCCTGGTATTTATTTGTATTTTCCTCACTTTTTTACCAGAATATCCTTTAAAAATGCTCCAATAAGTAAATAAAAGGCAGTGAAACCATAAATTTTACTTCCAAAGGAAAAAATAAAAACTGATGAGTAAAGTTTATCACAGTAAAGAGGAGGAGGAGGAGGAGGAGGAGGAGGAGGAGGAGGAGGAGGAGGAGGAGGAGGAGGAGAAGAAGAAGAAGAGGA
>NC_059286.1:9896139-9901139 GCF_017591435.1 Portunus trituberculatus
TCTTTTCATTCTCTTTCTCCTATTCCTTTTCTGTAATCCATCTTTCCTCTCCTTCTTCTACCTCATACTTCTTCCTCCACCGCCCACTCACTCACCCACCACACGCCCACACCCACACCTCTCCCTCTTTGTTTGTGTACTTAGAGGAGGCGGAAGGGAGAGGAAGAGGGAGAGGGAGAGGAAGAAGACGATGGAAGGGAAGGAAACAGATTAAAGGAAAATAGGAGATGAGTACAGGGAGAGAGAGAATAAGGAGATGGAGGAAAGGGAGGAATGGAGGAGAACAGAAGATGAAGTGGAGATGAGGAGATCAGTTGGAAGAGAGGATGTGTCAGGGGTTACAACTGGAAGTAACGGAGGAGAAGGAGAAGGAGGAGGAGGAGGGTTGCTGCCTCAAATGGTTGTCTCCTTGGGGTGCCAGAAGGGGGGACTAATGGGTTTTCATGGTGAGGAGTGTGTTGGTCTACCTCCTCCTCCTCCTCCTCCTCCTCCTCCTCCTCCTCCTCCCTCCTCCTCCTCCTCCTCCTCCTCCTCCTCCTCCTCCTCCTCCTCCTCCTCCTTCTTCTTCTTCTGTTCGTCCTTCTCCTCTTTCATTTCTTCTTCAGCCTCTTAGAAATCTTGCTGCTGATGCTTCTGTTTTCCCTCCTCTTCTTCCTCCATCTTCCTCCTCCTTCCTCCTCCTCCTCCTCCTCCTCCTCCTCCTCCTCCTCCTCCTCCTCCTCCTCTTCCTCCTCATCTTTCTCCTCCTCTTGTTTCCTCATTTTCCTCATCCTCCTTTCGTTTTCTGCTCCTTCTCTTCGTCTTCTTCTGCCTCTTGGCCTTCTTTCTTCTTCTTAGCTCTCCTCCTCCTCCTCCTCCTCCTCCTCCTCCTCCTCCTCCTCCTCCTCCTCCTCCTCCTCGTTCTTCCATTAGTTCGTCTCTCGTACTGCTCGTCTTCCTCCTCCGCCTCAATTTTCAAGTGTCAATAATGAGTTTGCTTTAAATCGCCTTAGTTTTGTTCATTTTCCTTCGCTCACTCACAAGTTTGCATAATTTAAGGGTCTATTTTCATTATTTAGTGGTCATTTGGCCTTATTTAGAGTATTGTTTATTTTTCTACTGTTTTTCGTGTATATTTCCTAATTTATGTATCTATTTTTGTATTATTTTCTATGTTATTTGGGGTTGTCTTTATGGTCTCTCCTTATATAGTGATTCTAGTCTTATTATTGTGTGTTTTCCTTGCTTATTTTCCCGTTCCCGGCCTCGATTTTCCCCTTCACACACTCACCAAATGGCTTTCTTTGTGCTTCCTCCTTCCTCCTACTCCTTATTTCTTCTCTCTCCTCTCCTCCCCAATTTTCTCTCGCTTTTCTCAGCTTCTGTGATCCCGTGAGAGTTTGTCGCTAAAGGAAGGAGCAGCAGCAGCAGGAGGAGGAGGAGGAGGAGGAGGAGGAGGAGGAGGAATCAAGTAACATCCAAACAAGAGAAAGAATTTAAGAGGATGCTGTAGTGTGTGTGTGTGTGTGTGTGTGTGTGTGTGTGTGTGTGTGTGTGTGTGTGTAATTCACCTCGGTCGTCTACTGGTCACCCAGCCAGTCTTCCCATTACAGGCGAGCTCAGAGCTCATAGACCGATCTTCAGGTAGGACTGAGACCACAGCACACTCCACACACCCAGGCCATCAGTTACATCCCGTACCTATTTACTGCTAGGTGAACAGAGGCCACACATGAAGAGGCTTGCCCATTTGCCTCGCCGCTTACCGGGACTCGAACACGGGCCTCTCGTTTGTGAGTCGAGCGTGCTAACCACTACACTACGCTGTGTGTGTGTGTGTGTGTGTGTGTGTGTGTGTGTGTGTGTGTGTGTGTGTGTGTGTGTGTGTGTGTTCTTAAATATAGGGAATTTTGTCTTATTTTCTCTCATTCTCTCCCTTTCTTCTCCATTTGTTTCTTCGTTTATTCTTTTTCTCCATTTTTCTATTTTTCTTTTGCTATTTCTTCATCTCTCTCTCTCTCTCTCTCTCTCTCTCTCTCTCTCTCTCTCTCTCTCTCTCTCTCTCTCTCTCTCTCTCTCTCTCTCTCTCTCTCTCTCTCTCTCTCTCTCTCTCTCTCTCTCTACATCTCTTTAATCTTATCTTGTTTCTTCATTTATCTCTCTTTACTCGATTTTCTTCCTCCTTCAGTTCTTCGTTTATTTTCCTTGCTTATCCTCCTCGTCCTCCTCTCCTTCTCCTTCTCCTTCTCCTTCTCCTTCTCCTTTTCCTTTTCCTTTTCCTTCTCCTTCTCCTTCTCCTTCTCCTCCTTCTCCTTCTCCTTCTCCTTCTTCTCCTCTCTCCTCCTCCTCCTCCTCCTCCTCCTCCTCCTCCTCCTCCTCCTCCTCCTCCTCCTCCTCCTCCTCCTCCTCCTCCTCCTCCTCCTCCTCTGTCCTGATCCTTCAAATGTTGCTTTTGTCTTCCACCACCTTCTCTTTATTCTTCGATTATTTCTCCTCCTCCTCCTCCTCCTCCTCCTCCTCCTCCTCCTCCTTTTCCTTTTCCTCCTCTTCCTATTCCTTATCTTTCCAGCCAAGCAAACACTCACACACAAAACATGAACTTGCGCGCACACACACACACACACACACACACACACACACACACACACACACACACACACACACACACACACACACACACACACACACACACACACACACACACACACACACACACACACACACACACACACACACACACACACACACACACACACACACACACACACACACACACACACACACACACACACACACACACACACACACACACACACACACACACACACACACACACAATCACAGACACAAAACACACACGGCTTGCTGTGAATACTAATGAGATTAATAATAAAACGAGCGTGTGGCGATACAAATTCTCTCTCTCTCTCTCTCTCTCTCTCTCTCTCTCTCTCTCTCTCTCTCTCTCTCTCTCTCTCTCTCTCTCTCTCTCTCTCTCTCTCTCTCTCTCTCTCTCTCTCTCTCTCTCTCTCTCTCTCTCCTTTTTAATTATCACTATCTCCTTCAGTCGACCTTCCGCGGCCACCCACGCACACACGCACACCAATTAACACACACACACACACACACACACACACACACACACACACACACACACACACACACACACACACACAGTCATCTGCATACAGGAATACGTCCACCATTAAAAACATACATTGATATACACACTCGCGTACACATGTCGACAGCAAACATATATAGGACCGCTCATTTACACACACACACACACACACACACACACACACACACACACACACACACACACACACACACACACACACGGGTAATAGTAGTGATAGTAATAATAGTGTTAATAATAATACTTCAAGCTACAGTGTTCAGCCGAAGGTAATGATACAGGTGGCCGGGAAGGTGATAGCGTGTTAATTAGAGGCAGTGAAGGCAGCAGGTGAGTAGGTGAAGTCCCACGCCAGGTATTGATGCACAGTGCGGGAGGAATACCTGGTGGGGAAGGGAAAGGTGAATGCATACTGCTGGGATTCTTTCTTTTGGTGATCAAGAGGAGGAGGAGGAGGAGGAGGAGGAGCTTTAAGAGTGTAGTGAAGGATACTAAGTTTTTTTTTTTGTAAAGGGAGAAAGTTAATTATTGTTAGAAATTTTTAGATGTACTTTTCATGAATTAAGGATTTGTACGTTAACCTCCTCAGTGCCAGGACACGTGTTCATATTCATTCTACTTACTATTTGATGATTTTACACAGCTTCAGACTCTTATAAAGGGATTAAAATAGTGATGACTCAGGCCATTAATCTTCTGACCTCCATATACCTTTCTTAATGTTAGTAAAATCGTCTGATCATACAAAAAACAACTCATGGTAAAAATGCCTCCCAGTACTGAACGGATTGAAGAGTAGATTAAGTATAGGACCTACAAAATAAAAACAAATAAAATCATGTCTTTTCTCGGTAAACTACAGAAGTATTAAGTTTTTTGCTCTGTAGTGTTAACCAATATACCTAACCTAACCTAACATAACCCAACTAACTTAACATAACCTAACGTAACCTACCTTTAACCTCACCCAACCTGACCTGACCTAACCTACCCTGACCAAACCTAACCTAACCTAACCTAACCTAACTAACCTGACCTTACCTAACCTGTAGCCTCACCCAACCTAACCTAACCTAACCTTACCTAACCTACTTTTATCCTCACCCAACCTGACCTAACCCAACCTAACCCATTATAACATACCCAAACATAATATAAGATAGCATAACTTAAGTAAAATGGAGTTAAGTGAGCCGCGTTAAGTAAGTGTTAAGTAAAGGCATTTTTCTGAAAAGAAATAGCGATTCTTAGTAACATTAAGTGACAAAAAATATAGAAGACACTTTCTAAATACGAGACATGAAAGAAGGATAAATTTGCCCTGAGTAATGTTAAGGAAATGCCATTGGAGGAGTGAAGAAAGAAAGAGAAATCCTGATTGGTGGTTGGGAAATGCCGGTGCGCTCTGATTGGCTCACTGCACCGCCGCGCCAAGCCAACCAAAATGTTCACAAGATGATAAATAGTAAGAGAAAAAAAAAGAAGGTAAATAGAAATAACAAACAAGATAATAAGAAAGATAATAAGAAGATGATAAGAATGGAAGGAACATGTCTTGCTTGCCCTTGTCTAGTCTCTCTCTCTCTCTCTCTCTCTCTCTCTCTCTCTCTCTCTCTCTCTCTCTCTCTCTCTCTCTCTCTCTCTCTCTCTCTCTCTCTCTCTCTCTCTCTCTCTCTCTCTCTCTCTCTCTCTCTCTCTCTCTCTCTCTCTCTCTCTCTCTCTCTCTCTCTCTCTCTCTCTCAGTCTGTCTGTCTGTCTGTCTGTCTGTCTGTCTGTCTGTCTCCGTTTACACACACACACACACACACACACACACACACACACACACACACACACACACACACACACACACACACACACACACACACACACACACACA
>NC_059286.1:9918639-9921139 GCF_017591435.1 Portunus trituberculatus
GATACACAACACCACTCTCACAAACAGGAAGGAAGAAATACAAGTTCAGTATAAAATGGAATTCCAGAATGCAACATAATTTGTGAGGGAAATTTTAGTCTTGGGGTCAGAATTTCCCCTCCTGCATGAAAGTATTGCTTGGAAGTATTGCACGGAAGGAACGCGCTGCACCGTGTTGGATTGCAGTGTTGCAGTGTGTCCCCGTTAGACAAAGGTCACTTTAGAATCTTGTATCCATTTTTAGGCGCTGTATAATGAATGCACATAATATTTACACGACTTCGTTGTGTGAAAATGTTGCACGGAAGGATGGCGCTGTGTTGTGTTGTGTTGTGTTGTAGTGTTGCTGTGTTGGAGCAGGACAGGGGTGACAAATATTTAAGATTAGCCCCTTCAATACTGAAACGTATATTTGCCTTGATTTTTGGTTATGTTTAGACGATTTTATTTGTATTAGGAAGGCTCTATGAGGTCAAAAGATTAATGGCCAGAGTCTTCACTGTCCTAATCCCAGCACATGTTTCTGAAGCTGTATAAAATCGCCAAATAGTAACCAGAATGAATATGAAAACGTGTCCTGGTACTGAGGAGATTAATACTTTTTTTCCACGTTGCTGTATAATGAAGATACACGATATGAATAGCATTGCATTACAGAAACGTGTCGTGTCGTGTCGTGTTGCAGTGTTGGTTATAATAAGATAATGATCACAAGTAGATGTTGGCAAATTTTTTTTTTTTATTACAACGCTACTGTATAACAAAGGCACATATATTACACACACGAGTTCTGTCCATGCGATGCTTTAATAGTGAGAAGGAAGGAAGGAAGGAAAAAAAGCACCGTTATTGACTCTATAAATCGTAGGTGAGCGAAAAGAAATGTGGAAAAAAAGTAGACAAAATACTGAATCTCGAAAAATAAATGATGAACGTTACTGAACAGAGAGAGAGAGAGAGAGAGAGAGAGAGAGAGAGAGAGAGAGAGAGAGAGAGAGAGAGAGAGTTGGAGAAAAAGGGAAAAGAAGTGTCAGCTGATAGTAGCAAGACAAATGGAAAGTCGTGTGAACCACCAGCCAGAAGAATAAGAAGAGAAAGGAAGAGAAATGAGAATGGAAGACGGAATAGGCAAGGGGGACGAAATCAGCGCAGCCATTGGAAGGAAGAACAGGAGGAGGAGGAGGAGGAAGGACAGCAAATATAGGGAACGTAGAGAAAGAGGAGAGAGCAGAAGAGGAAACAGAAAAGACTGAGAGACGAAAGAGATTAAGGAAGAAATAGAACTGTGAGAGGAGGAGATGAGAGACGGAATAGAGGTGGAGATAGCAAAGAAGAAGGAGGAGGAGGAGGAGGAGGAGATTGGAAAACAAAGATGGGGAAAGGAAAGCGGGAAGAAGAAGAGAAGAGGAGGAGTGTTAGTGGGAGATGAGGCAAGGAGTCAAAGGAGAAGATGGAGGAGGAGGAGATGAGGCAGGAGGATAAGGAAGACAGTCAGCATCTCGCACACAAAGGATCGCGTGGGGACAGTTTCGATGTTAAATGTGTTTTCCAGAGACAGCAAATTTAGTGCGGTGAAAGGCGAGTCGAGCTGAGAGGAGAGAGAACGAAGACTCCTGACACAGAGACCGCCAGCCTTCCCCGCCTCGCCTGTACATTCACGCTGAGGCTTGTATTCTCAAACACTTTTATGCCTCACCTTCACTATTTCAAAGCGCTTTATATAAATTTACACGAGTTTTTTAGGGTGTTTTTTGGGGGGGGGTTCTAGAGGCAGAATGACAATATTTCTACATTATTAACTGGAGAAACACTCTTAAAAACACTGCCAAAAGAGTGACAAAATTTCTACTTTATAAACTGGAGAAACACTCTGGAAAACTCCGCCAATCATCTGTGGCCCTGGAAGATAGTCGTGGTGAGAGAGAAGAGCGTTTTTAAGAGTGTTTTTACAGTTCTAGAGGCAGAGTGACAAGATTTCTACATTATTAACTGGAGAAACACTCTTGAAAACCTCTCCAATCATCTCTGTGGCCCTGGAAAACAGTCATGGTAAGAAAGAAGAGTGTTTTTTACGGTTCTAGAAGCAGAGTGACAAGATTTCTACATTATTAACTGGAGAAATACTCTTAAAAATCCCGCCAGTCATCTCTGTGGCTTTGGAAAGCAGTCGTGATGAGAGAGCAAAGCATTTCTGAATACTGAGCTCAGTGAGACTCTTTGCATATCGCTCCCCCGCTGACTCTTATCGTTCAGTTAAACCCTTTACTTTTTTACCTTAGTTTTGTGGCGTCTTCTTTTTGTTGGCGTGTAATAGAGAGAAGGGCTGAGGGAGGCAGGAAGGAGAGGAAGGAAGGAAGGAAGGAACACGCACTCTGGTTTCTCTCTCTCTATGGCCCAGGAAGGATCACACGTTGTATTTTTCCTTCCCTCGCGTTCACGATTAATATTTTTGAGTATAGAATTCCGTCTCTCTCTCTCTCTCTCTCTCTCTCTCTCTCTC
>NC_059286.1:9926139-9931139 GCF_017591435.1 Portunus trituberculatus
TTTTTCCTTTTAATTGTCGCCTCTGATGTGTCTTATCTAAGTGAGACGCCTTTATCACTACCAGATGCTCTCTCTCTCTCTCTCTCTCTCTCTCTCTCTCTCTCTCTCTCTCTCTCTCTCTCTCTCTCTCTCTCTCTCTCTCTCTCTCTCTCTCTCTCTCTCTCTCTCTCTCTCTCTCTCTCTCTCTCTCTCTCTCTCTCTCTCTCTCTCTCACACACACACACACACACACACACACACCAATTTATTTCATGACTTTGTTTATTAAATGCAAATACTTTATTAAACGAACGGAAAAAAAAAAGAGTTCTACAATTAATTATTTTTTTATGGATAGCTTGAACAAATTGTATGGCGGAAAATGCTAGGGTGGAAAAAATGTAGAGGAAAGAATAGGGTAAAATAGATACGATAGGGAGAGAGAGAGAGAGAGAGGAGGAGAGGGAGAGGCGAAATACATAGAATTCAAGAACAATGGGTGCAAAATTACAGTGTTTGGTGAAATTATTGAATAGAAAAAGAGCAAAAAAAGGGAAATTGTAGTAATGATGAAATTTTTGTACGATTCATGCTGCATTAGGAAATATATTTTAAAAGGGTGAAAAAAATGTGATGCAAGACTAATAAGTATGAAATGAGAGTGTTTGGTGGAGATACAGTTTGAAAATAAGGGAGGACTGAAAGTTATATTTAGGTAATGGAGAGGAAAGGTTGCAATATTCATGTATTAGAAAAAGAATTGTGTTAAAAGATGGGGAAAACATAGGAAGGGAGAAGAATAGCAGGAAAATTATAGGACTTTGTGAAAATCTAAATCAGGAAAAGGAAAATATGTGAAGTAATGGTGAGGAAGAGTTTTTGTAGCTCAATTATTAGAAAAAAAAACAATTGGAAAAAAGATAAAATATAAAAGTGTAACATGAAAATATAAACGTTTTACACAAGATTGACAGAAAAAAAAAAATGGTATAGTTACAAAGATAGAAGGGAAGAATGAACGTTATATTAATTAATGGTGAGGAGAAGTTGCAAAATTCATGTTAGAAAAAGGAATTGTGTTGAAAAGGATGAGGAAAACACAGGAAGGGAGAAGAATAGCAGAAAAATTATAATTATAGTTTGTGAAAATCTAAATTAAGAAAATGAGAAAAAGGGAAAATATGTGAAGTAATGGTGATTCAATTATTAGAAAAAAAAAACAATTGGAAAAAGATGAAATACAAAAGTGTGACATGAAAATATAAATGTTTTACAGAAGAGTGATACAAAATAAATGGTACAGTTACAAAGATAGAAAGGAGGAATGAAAGTTATATTAGGTAAATGTGAGGAAAGGTTGTGAAAAAAGAATTGTGTTAAAAGGGTGGGAAAAACAGGAAGGGAGAAGAAGAGTAGAAAAATTATAGTGCTTTGCGAAAATCTAAGTTAAAGAAAAGGAAAGAAGGGAAATTAAATGAAGAGTTTATGTAATTCAGTTATTTGAAAAAGTACAATATGAAAAAAAAGATAAACTATAAAATTTGACATGAAAATACAAGTTTCACACAAGATTGACAGAAAAAAACGGTACAGTTACAAAGATAGAAAAATAAAACAATCCCAACAGTCAAACAAGCTACAACACTAGATAAACACTAGAAAAAAATAATAGTTACAAAAATAGAAATAAAAAAAACAATTCCAACAGTCAAACAAGCTGCAACACCAGAAAATACACTACAAAAATCAATAATACAGTTCAGGATTAGGTTAGGTTAAGGAAGTTACATCACTACAAAATGCTCTAAAAAAAACAAAATAACAACAATACAGTTACAAAGATAGAAACATGAAGCAATCCCAACAGTGAAGCAAGTTACAACACTAGAAAAAAAAATAACATCACAACAAACACTGTAAAATAAAGAACGAGGCAGTGATACGTATTGAAAAAAAATATATATATATCTGTAGAAAATATAGTGAACTCCATTTACATTTTTTTTTATTCCTTTTTTGTGAGTGAGATTTAATGGCGCGTCGGAACAAAATTAATTGATATTTTCTTTTGACTTGAAGAAGGAAATACACTCGCAATCACGTCAGACTGATGGCGATGCGGGGAAAAGACTGGAAAAAAGAGAAAAGAAAAGCCTTGCTGAGTAATGGATGAGAGAGAGAGAGAGAGAGAGAGAGAGAGAGAGAGAGAGAGACTATCATCAAGGAAATGTTAAGTTTAAGGTTCATATTCTCAAAACTTCATTTTTCAAAAGCTTTTATATAAATTTCACGAGTTTATTAACATTTTTTAAGGGTTCTAGAGGCAGATTGACAAGATTTCAATATTATTAACTGGAAAAGCACTCTTGAAAACCCCGCTAGTCATCTTTGTGGTCTTGGAAACAGTCGTAGTGAGAGAGCAAAGGATTCTGAATATGGGTAGAGGTCTTATGGAAAAAGATGGAAAAAATAAGTAAAACAAATAATGGGAAATGTTGTACGTGTATTATGGAAACAAGATGAAAAAAAAAGTAATAAAAAAAAAGGGAAATATTTTACGTATATTATGGAAACAAGACGGAAAAAATAAATAAAAAAAATACGTGAAATATTTTACATGTATTATGGAAACAAGATGGGAAAAAATAACAAAAAAAAAAGAAATATTTTACGTATATTATGGAAACAAGATGGAAAAAAATAATGGATGCGTCACGTTAGTCAGGAAATGAAGCTCCATTAAGAAGTAAAGCAAGGAGGCGAAGTACACGTTCATTAGGGAAGGTCTTGATACTGTTAATAGCACGCCCCGCCTCTCTCCGTCACGAGGATGGATCGCCGCCAAGAGGGGGATTGAAAATTATTGTTAATGCACACACACAACTTTTGGCGTGGTTAAATAATGATAATGTGCAGGAACGATTATGCTGCTGTGTGTGTGTGTGTGTGTGTGTGTGTGTGTGTGTGTGTGTGTGTGTGTGTGTGTGTGTGTGTGTGTGTAAGGATGATGATTTCTGCTAAGTTGTTGATGAATATAACTACTACTACTGTTTTTCCTACTACTACTACTACTACTACTACTACTACTACTACTACTACTACTACTACTACTACTACTACTACTACTACTACTACTACTATTTTTCGCACTAATCACATCGCTCCAACCTCTATCAAAGAAAATCAATAATAATAATGATAATAATAATAATAATAATAATAATAATAATAATAATAATAATAACAATAATAATTCCACGTATCTCAAATGAGCTGTCAGGAGAGCCTCACCTGTGTGGCCTCGAGGACACCTGTAATTATCTGGTAAGTGTGGAGGAGGGAAGAAGGGTGGCAGGGAGGGAAGGGAGGAGAGCGTGAGGTGATGGAGAGAGAGAGAGAGAGAGAGAGAGAGAGAGAGAGAGAGCTCTAGACAGGCGGGCAGTGTGTGTGTGTGTGTGTGTGTGTGTGTGTGTGTGTGTGTGTGTGTGTGTGTGTGTGTGTGTGTGTGTGTAGTAATAGTAGTAGTAATTGAATAAATAAATTGATAATGATAAAGCTTCTATCCCTTGAATATAAAAATTACACACTTATAACACACACACACACACACACACACACACACACACACACACACACACACACACACACACACACACACACACACACACACACACTCTTCCCTATTCTTCCCATACAATACTCCTCTCTTAAATTCCTCTCACCAATTATCTCTCTCTCTCTCTCTCTCTCTCTCTCTCTCTCTCTCTCTCTCTCTCTCTCTCTCTCTCTCTCTCTCTCTCTCTCTCTCTCTCTCTCTCTCTCTCTCTCTCTCTTCTTGTCCCTTTCTCCCATCTCTCTCCTCTCCCTTTTCCTCTCTCTCCTTCCCTCTCCCTCTTCCCTTTCTCCCTGTCCCTCTCTCCCATCCCCTCTCCCTTTCTCCCTGTCTCCCTCATCCCTCTCTTCCTCTCTCCTTATCTCCCTATCTCCATCATCCCTCTCTTCTCTCTCCTTATCTTCTTGTCCCTCTCTTCCATTCCCTCTCCCTCTTCCCTCTCTCCCACCCCCTCTCCCCCCTCTCCCACCCTCCGAGAGTGCCGCCGCGGGCCAAGAGACTGGAAAATAGTCTCTTCTTTCCTGGCACTGAACCACTTAATAAAATTCCCCTTCAAAGCCTATTGAGGCCTATTGGAGGGGCTGGATGGGGCTTAGATTCCACCCCATGCTCAGGGAAGGAGGGCCAGAAAATTACCCTTTATTTTCTTATATTCTCTCTCTCTCTCTCTCTCTCTCTCTCTCTCTCTCTCTCTCTCTCTCTCTCTCTCTCTCTCTCTCTCTCTCTCTCTCTCTCTTTTGCTGAGATTTTCGTGTGTGGTATTAATTTGAGATAATATACATTTTTGTGTCTTTTTAAATTATTTTAGTGGTTTGTTGTGCGTCTTTTTTGCGTCTTTTATTATTTTGCGTCTTTTCTGCATTTTTTTTTTACCTCTTGTATTTTTGCGTCTTTTTGCAACTTTTGTTATTTTTGTCTTTTTTGCGTCTTTTTGCGTCTTTTTTGTTATTTTTGGGTCTTTTTTGCGTCTTTTTTGTTATTTTTGTGTCTGCGTCTATTTTGTTATTTTTGCGTCTGCGTGTATTTTGTTATTTTTGCGTCTTTTTTGTTATTTTTGCGTCTTTTTTTATTTTTGCGTCTTTTTGTGAGATACTTGACTTTTTTTTGTGTCTTTATTTTGAAATTTTTTTGTATTTTTCTGTTTTATTTGCGTCTTCTGTTATTTATTTATTTTTATTTTCAGTTTCAGTTTTTTTAAATATTTTTAGCATTTATCTCTTATTTTTTTTGTATTTTCTGTTATATATCTTATTTATTATTATTATTTTTTTATATTTCTTGCATTCATTTTTTTGTCTTCCTATTATTTATGTATTTATTTATTTTGTTTCTTTTATCATTACGTCTTATTTATCTCATTATGTGTATATATTATTAATTTTTCCAGGAATTATGCAAATATATGGTG